>NC_068997.1:1430576-1434760 GCF_001194135.2 Octopus bimaculoides
TATATATATATATATTTATACATATATACATACACACACACACACACACACTCACACACAACATGCTTCCACATAGTTTTCAGACATTTAGACCGAAGGTGCTCTGCAGTGTAACTAAACTGAAAACTATGTGGTATGAAACCTCACACCCATATCTAAGTTGTTTAGTCACTGATCATCCTGTCTATTATTCAGTCAAAGTATATCTTTTGTTAAAGATTGTAGGATGTGGTCTGAGGGAGAGATGATGGCTATATCTAGGAGGTCAAATGACTGTGTAGAGGCTCTTGGCTTGTAACTTATGTCGACACATTATGTGTGGTGTAGCTTATTTTAATTTGTACTCATTTTAAATTAATTTTTTCATTATTATTATCATTTATCTCCATTTTGATGGTATGAATGAAATCATGTGAAATTGTTTTTAAATTACTATAATTACTCCAGTGTAATGTCTAATAAAAATAGATCTGGCTTTATTTGATTAAATTGCTAGAAAATTCTGACTATTCATGCCATAGACTCTACTATTAACCACATTCTCTCAATAAACACTTTGCACATGTGTTAACCTCATTAAATGATTTGCAGCTAGTCAGTGACAAACATTCTCTTTTCTATACATTCAACACTAGAAGTCAATAGTTACATAAATTTATTATTGGGGGTGGGGGAATCCAACCTTGTGTGAGTCTTTAGCAATATTATTTTATTTTATTTTATTTTTTTTTGTTGTGCTTTTATGAACAAAGCTTTTACTGGTTATACGTTTCTAATGCGTCTGTTGTTGGTTTAGTGCAGTTTTGATAATGAGGGTAATAGAAAATGCATGGTGGGACAATTTTTTACAAAGATTGTTTAAGCTTAACACTTAAAAGAAAAGAAGAGAGTCTTGACATTTTGGACACTAGTCCTTCATCAGAAGATAAGTGTAGAGGTTTTGGAAAAGTGGTTATAGGTGGAGGCATGGGTGGGGGATGTGAAGAGTTAGTGGCCAGGTGGGAATGCAGTTTTATGGAGTGTGGGGTTAGGACAGAAAGAGGGGCAGGAGATACATGCATGGGAGTGTACCTGGGTAATGAAATAGACATAAGGTGGCAGGTGTGAATGTGGATTTCTTTCGTTCGAAAACAGTATGTGTGTAGAGGTGTGTAAGTGTAGTAGCGTAAGACAGTGGGGTGTTGGTGTGTATGTGTAATTGTATTGTGTATGAGGAAAGTGTAGAAGTGAGGAGGTGGCATAAGGTGCAAGTATGAGGTGAAAGGGAAGGCAAGACAGATGTAGAAGTGTGTGTTTGTGTGTGTGTGTGTGTGTGTGTGTGTGTGTGTGCAGAGGTATGGATTGGAGACGCTGTTGGGAACCATATTATTTTCTTAGATCTATTTTTAAAATAGACCTAGGAAAATGATATGGTTTTCCCCACTTTTTTTTCTCCCTAAATGTTCAAACTAATGTAGGTGAGAAATTGTCTCTTTTATATAAGCATTTCCTAGTAAACCACAAATACAGGAAGATTTTTGACAGATGTTTGATTGAAATATCACATGGCTGGCCCAATATGAAGAAAATTATTACTTGTAAGCATCACAGAGAGGCCACTCTCAGTTGTAACTCTTGAGAACTTGAAGCTTGCCCACTTGACTAGGCATGTATGATAAACTCCATCATCTATGAGGTAGTCACAGCAACACTTCAAGATAACCTTACTGAAAAGAAAAATTACATTGGTTTATGTGAAGGTAATTTCAAAAGACATTATGCAAACCTCCTACCTTTTTTTTGGCACCTCAACAAAAGTAAAAATCACTAAGTTGGCTAGCCATGTATGGGGTTTGAAGACCAACGACACACCACATACAATCAAGTGGAGAATTGTAGAGAAATTCATGCCATGTGTAAATTGATCTAAGAAATGCAGCTTATGCATGACTCATAGATCGCACATTATTTTAGATCTAAGAATTCTGCCACACTACTTAATTACAGATCTGAAATTTTCAACAAATTCAAGCATATGGACAAATTTCTTTTAGTAAACTGTAAGACACCTCTCTCCCTGGATTGAGCAGCTGTCTCACAGATTTTGAACCCCTCTCCTTTGAATTATTCTACAACGAGGTTAGTTATGGTTTTTCCAGTCAAAGGGGATGTAACTCTTTTTTCTTTTCTTGCTCTTTCTGTTTTTATTCACCTTGCCATTTTTTGCATCAATCTTCTTGTTTTTTTCCCTCATGATTTCTCATACACCAGCATCTTGATTTCCTGGGGGCTTGGAATTATGTGATAGTTGTAATGTTGTCAGATGGAGTGTGCAAAAAGTCAAGAATATGCAACCAGTAGTGGATGCATACAAGCGTTATCATAAATCCAACTTCAACCTTCAGAGTGGAGAGTTTCCTGTATCTTTTGTACTCCATCTAAATCTGTTCTGTAAATATATATATGCTTGTACATGAATGCTCATCTACTGAATATTTTCAGCGTTTGTTTCTCTCTATTATATATCAAGCTCAAACATGTTTATTTCAAACATCATCTCTTTCTCTCTATGTTTTCAACTCGACAAAGACAGGAAGGCTGTTGAAATATTGTTCAAACCAATACAATATCTATTGCAATCACATTGCATTCTTCGTATTGTCTACTACTACTATTATTATTATTATTATTATTATTGTTGTTGTTGTTATTTATTGCTTGTGCACTTTCCCTACATGGCACCTTGGACAAGTGCCTTCTACTGTAGCCTCAGGCTGACCAAACTCTTGTGAGTGGATTTGGTAGGTGGAAACTGAAAGAAGCCCATTGTGTGTGTATGTGTGTCTTTGTGTTTGTCTTTGTCCCTCACCACCACTTGACAACCAGTGTTGGTGTGTGAATTCCCTGTAACTTAGTGGTTCGTCAAAAGAGACCAAGAGAATAAGTACTAGGCTTAAAAAGAAAATAAGTACTGGGGTCAGTTAGTTCAACTAAAATTCCTCAAGGCAGTGCCCAAGAATGGCCGCAGTCTAATGACTGAAACGAGTAAAAGATAAATATTAATAATTTCATTTTAACCAAAAGTTATATTGTTGTACAAATAAATTATAGAATCTGCTAATGTATATATGTCCTGATTTTCCTTATGTAACCTCTGTACTGAGTTTTAAAATTATTGTCTTATTTGTATTATGAGATATGACTCCATCTAAAAATAATTGTATTGATGTGGATTTCTTTTTGCCAACATACTAAACGTTAAACGTCACCCTTTCAAAGCCTAGCCAGGCTCATGGGCCCAGTTTCCCGGTTTCTATGGTGTATGTGCCCCCCCCCAGCTGGACAGGACGCCAGTCCATCGCAGCATTACTCAAGAAACAGGAAGAAAGAGTGAGAGAAAGTTGGGGTGAAAGAGTACAACAGGGGTCGCCACCACCCCCTGCCGGAGCCTCCTGGAGCTTATGTGTTTTTGCTCAATAAACACTCACAATGCCTGGTCTGGGAATCGAAACCGCGATCCGCCAACCACAAGTTCGCTGCCCTAACCACTGGGCCATTGCGTCTCCTTGCCAACATACTAGGACAAGATATGTAGGGAGCAATGAATGCAGTAGTTGAATTGACTTAGTTGTCTGCTACATTAGTTATTTCTACCATCTTCCTACTTGTGCAATTCAGAATGTATAAAATCTATGTTACAGAGATTGTTTTTCATTATCTAAGTACAGGTGATTTTGTTTCTAGCAGAAATTCAAAATGCAGAAACTGGTGTAATTATACAGACAAGCTGTTATAATCAGATTAAACTAGAATAATGATCTTCCTTCATAATAAGTATAAACATGAATATATTCTTGGATGTTTACTTATAAATGTACATGTTTATGTTTGAATGATCCTGCTTTATTAATAAACTAGTTTAAAAGCTACACTCAGTACAGACTTTTAAGTTAGTTTGTGTTGAGGGCTAATTGGGCCCGTAGCCCAAAACTAAATAGAGCTAAATACCATGATTATATGTCTATAATGACTATAGGCACAGGAGTGGCTGTGTGGTAAGTAGCTTGCTTACCAACCACATGGTTCCGGGTTCATTCCCACTGTGTGGCATCGTAGGCAAGTGTCTTCTACTATAGCCTCGGGCCGACCAAAGCCTTGTGAGTGGATTTGGTAGACAGAAACTGAAAGAAGCTCGTCGTATATAT
>NC_068997.1:1434825-1446980 GCF_001194135.2 Octopus bimaculoides
TATATATATATATATATATATATATATATGTGTGTGTGTGTGTGTGTGTGTTTGTGTGTCTGTGTTTGTCCCCCCAATATCGCTTGACAACTGATGGTGGTGTGTTTACGTCCCTGTAACTTAGCGGTTCGGCAAAAGGGACCAATAGAATAAGTACTAGGCTTCCAAAGAATAAGTCCTGGGGTTGATTTGCTCGACTAAAGGTGGTGCTCCAGCATGGCCGCAGTCAAATGACTGAAACAAGTAAAAGAGTAAAGAGTATATGCTCCAGTGACGTTTGATCAGTGGTTAAGGATGGAAGAGAATTAATTCTGTAATGCAATCACTCTATTGTTTCAGTCCCAAGTTGAATTCCAACTGTTGGCCAATTTGTCCCTAAGTTCTTATCTTGACATAAAATTAATGAAGCAAATGTCATTTATCTCCCCCTCGATCCCTGATGTCATCTGACAAACACCAACCAAGATGGCGTGAATCAGCCAAGCTTTACCTGCTAGAAATAGCAACCCAAATGCTTTTAAATCAGATCCCAATGCTGGATGTTCAAGAATCAAATGAAGGGCAGATTTTCAATCTCAGTATCATCCTGATTCCAAAAAGATATAATATGTTTATGTACAGCAAATGTAGACTGAGATACAGGGGTCCTAGACAGACAGAATTTCGTGTTTGTTATTATAGATTGTTTATTAGTGCGAGTGAGGCTGTGTGGTTTATAAAGCTATGCCTGTTATATGAGGGGGTACCCAAAAGAAACTGGAATTTTGCATTCACTTAGTTTTACATGTTTACACTTTAATTGCTTTCAAAGTATTCTCCATTTGAAGCAATGCATCAGCCCAAACATGTTTTCCACTGTTTGAAGCAGTGATGGAACTCTTGCAAAGTCATGCCTTTTAATACCTCTGTCGTTTCTTTCTTCACCTCTTCCATATCTAAAAATTCCATAGCACCAGCTTTTGTCACCAGTGATGGCCTTCAGAGAAAGATATGGACCAACTTCCAACTGTTCTTTCAGTTCACGACATGCATTCAGTCATGACTGCTTTTGATCTTCTGTGAGCAAGCAAGGCACAAATTTTGCCGCAACTCTTTTCATTCACAATTCGTCACTCAAAATTATTGGCTGGAGCTCCAGGACACACAAGTCATATCAACAAGTTTGTCAATTGTCTGGTGATGGTCACCCTGAATGAGGTTGGTCTTCAAGTGACAAGTGACCTTTCCTAAAGCATGAAAACCACTAGTGAACTTGTGTTTAGTTTATGACAGTAGCCTTGTAAGCTGTTTGAAGCAAACATGACAATTGTTTTGACTGCCATTTTCCTCAGCAGAAAACAATTTCACAGAAGAACGCTGTTCCTCCATTTCAGCCATCACAAAAATTGACCAGCAGGGGAAAAGCACCACAAAACAAAAATGCACTACATGGCAGTATGACCTAACACGACACTACCGGTCAGCAGACTGATGCCTGAGGGTCACATCAAGTGGCTTCTAGGTGCAGGCATAGCTGTGTAGTTAAGAAGCTCACTTTGCAATCATGTGCTTTTGGGTTCAGTCAGCATCTTGGACAAGTGTCTTCTACTACAGATGCAGGTCAACTAATGCTTGTGAGGAAATTTGATAGATAGAAGTTATGTGAAAGTCCATTGTGTGTGTGTGTTTGTCTGAAGGTTGGCAACAGAAAAGGCATGAGGCTGTAAAAATTACATGTGCATGTGTGTGTATGTCTCTTTGTGTTTGTCCCCCCATCCATCGCTTGATAACTGGCATTCATTTGTTTGTATTTCTGTAACTTAGCTGTTCAACAGAAGAGACCAGAAAGACCAAACTTTATGAAAATAAGTACTGGGATTGATTTGTTTGACTAAACCCTAAGGCAGTGCGCCAGCTTGGATGCAGTTGTCCGATAGCTGAAACAAATAATAAATAAATAAAGATAAAGGTAGATAGAGTATCAATTTGGCAAAACCATTAGAGCATCAGATAAAATACCTTACAATATTTGTTTTGGGTCTCTGTGCTCTGAGTTTGAATTCTAAGTAAGTTAACTTTGCTTTTCCTTCTTTCAATGGACCAATACATTTGATAAAAAAATGTACTGGCCCATTGTGATGGATTGGTAGAAGGCTAAAGTGCCAAACAAGATTCCTTGTATCTATTTCACCTTTGTGCATTCTAAGTTCAAATCCTGCCTCCCGTCACTGGTAAAAGAACCATGCTTTTGCTATCAGACAAGAATAGCGGTGTCCTTGGAAAATCTTTAAGCAAGTGCTCAAGTCTTGCAGCTGATCACTGTATATATCAGCTCATCAGCTGTCATGGGAGAACATAAGGGGACTTTAATTTCTGTCTACCCAAAGAAGAAGGAAAATTCTATATTTGTATATTTAAAATATCATATATAAACATGGAACAGTCTCATACAGTACTTGAAGTTTCCTGGCAAGCCACAACTATGAAGTTATCTGATTTCTGATTGGTAATCAATGCACATGCCACCATTCATGAGATTGGTTATTTTACTGTAATGGTTTCACACAACAACTGATGAACAGTGGCATGTGCATTGATTATTGATTGGAAATTGGATAACTTCTTAACTGTGGCTTGTTGAGGAAACTCTGAGTACTGTATGAGTGTTTGCATAATATATTAGATATAGTCCTCTATTTCAACGATACTGAGGTCTATTTATTTTGTTGTTACATACATGGTTAATTGTTATATATGTGAGACAAAACATCTACATCTGTTTAGAAATGTTAGTCTACCACTGTTGAATTTTTTACATTGTGTGAGAGAGCTATATGTCAGTTAAATTTAAATACTTGAGTCATTTTTCGTACAGAGAGAGAGAGAGAGAGAGAGAGAATTTTTAATACTAACTGTTTTGTTTTTTTTTCCTTTTAATAGGATTCCGCTATGAGCTGTATTGTGTTGCTAAGTCAAGTTCCACGCCTCACTGTGTGGTGAGTGTTTTAAATTAATTATTTTCCTTTATGCTAGAGAATTGAAAGGTGTTTTCTTTAAATCAAGCATGCGACTCAGTTATTAAATCAAAAGCTCAGCCCTGTAATGATTGAACAAAAATGCCTTTATGTGGGGTTATTTATTCAAATGCTTATAATGTCTTTACTTGTCAGATTATTGTAATAATTGGAAGGATTGCAGAATAAATTCAGTTATTTTAATGTAAGTTAGTAATTTGTGGATTCATGTTGTACAGGATGTTAAGAGTAGAATTTCTAGTTGGAACCACTTCAGTTTAATTTATTGTCTCTGTATTTTAATAACTACAACATAAAGTACATTTTGTGAAAAAATAACATGCTTGTGTGGTTGTTAATTAATCAATTAGCAATAAGTAAAAAGCAGATACACTAAAAAAAAAAAAAGATGATGGGAAGAAAGATGTTGGTAATAAATTGAAGGCAATTAGTGATAGACATGGACATACAAACATGTTGTTGGCACTCCGTCGCTTACGATGTCGAGGGTTCCAGTTGATCCGATCAACGGAACAGCCTGCTCGTGAAATTAACGTGCAAGTGGCTGAGCACTCCACAGACACGTGTACCCTTAACGTAGTTCTTGGGGATGTTCAGCGTGACACAGTGTGACAAGGCTGACCCTTTGAATTATAGGCACAACAGAAACAGGAAGTAAGAGTGAGAGAAAGTTGTGGTGAAAGAGTACAGCAGGGTTCGCCACCACCCCCTGCTGGAGCCTCATGGAGCTTTAGGTGTTTTCGCTCAATAACGCCCGGTCTAAGAATCGAAACCGCGATCCTATGACCGCGAGTCCGCTGCCCTAACCACTGGACCATTGTGCCTCCACACATACAAACATCATAAGGTAAAATACATGTGTTTCCATGATTATTTTGCAGCTTAGTTATGATGAAATTTACTGGTAAACCGAGTTACTTCTTTCAGAAACAATATACCCAGTTATGTACAAATTTCATCTAACACATGTAGGAACAAAGTTGACTACTCCCTTTTGTTCTGCATACAAATTAGATTATTGAGTGATTATATCAATCAAAACTCAAGGGAAAAAGTTGAAAAAAATACTCAACAGGTTTCACATCAAATCTTAAATGTATTTGGGGGTCAATCACACCTGCAAAAAGTTTAGTGCCTGACCATTCTTGGGATAGTATTTTGTCCAATTCACAATGATGAAAAATTTGAACTGATCAAAGTCAAACAGATCACTTGTGTGCATGTAAGAAATAGTTAACCACACTGATTATCATATCCAAAGCCTTATCTGCCATTAATTCATCAATTAAGTCATCAAACACGCTGTCACTCAAAGAATTATTAGTGGTCATTTTGCAAAAAAAACTCTGTAAAAATGGCAAAGATTCAGCAACATGTGGCTTAATGTTAATAATGAACATTACAGAATGTAATAAATGATAATGGAATGGGTTAAAGTTTTTTTTTTTTTAGAACAGAGAGTTCTTAACTTCCTTTTTAAAACAAATGCAAACAGGGCAGGTATGATTTGTGCACTTCACTCCATCAGTATTGCAGAACACTTCGGTGAGTTAACTTGGGAATTCCAAGTGACACTGTAACCTTTATATAATAAAGGTATTCTTTTGTCTGATGAATAGCTAAGTTGAGTGCCCCTTGAGTAATTATTACATCAGAGGATCAGCTAGCTTAGAAACATATGTAGCCTGGATTTTACCTGTTTCACTTTCTCAATTTCGATATATATACACAGAGAGAGAGAGAGAGAGAGAGTAGCAAAATATTCATTTTTGTCTAGTTTCTAACAGTCTGTTGCTTTTTAAAAAAAATTATGTTACTTTTTATAAAATAAATTTAGCAACCCTGATTTCTAGCAGGTTGTGTAGCGATGTAATGAACCCTCTCTGCTATCATACCAGCCATTGTTTCATATAGTAGCCATTTCTTTCAGGTAGGTACATTTTTTTTACCTTCTCATCACTACATTTCATTTGCTCAATTACCATATACCAATAAAATACTTTTGAACTCCAGGCTGCTATTTGATGCAATATGTAATGTAATTACCTGTTTGACTGACTCAAGTTTACTATAGTTACTTATTTTATTGACCTAAAATGAAAGACTAATTCATTTAGTATCAGCAAGATGTGAATTTGGATCCGTTACAAGTATCAATGCCATTGCTTTGCATCTCAGAGCTCAACCATACAACTCCTTTATGTAATTTGTGATTCCAAAAATAGAAAAGCTTAAGATGTGCTGTCACTTGCCTGCATTGAACTCAAATGAAAATTGGTTTACTTTTACCTGATTGTAGCAAATGATAACAAAAGTATAGTATTATTTACTGGTAATTTGGTACTGAAATGATACTACACATTTGTGTACCTGTGCATGGGATGAGGGCAGATGAACCTAGTTAAGGTCAATACTCATTGCTCATGAAATCATGTTAAAACAAGCATGAATAAAAATGCTAATGATCGGGGGTGGGGGTGGGAGTGGTGACGGCTATTTCTATAATTTATAATATTCATAATTACCTGTCAGTCGGGACAAAAGTGATCTTCCTTATAAGTAGAATAATTCATATTTAATGGTAGCCATTGAACCTATGATATGTGTATGCGCCTGTTATGCTTATAATTTTGATGTATACTTTTTCCATGTTGGTATAGGTTAGATGAAACTTGTTGAGGCAGTTTTCTGTAGTTTGATGCTCTTCTTGTCACTAGCCTTTCTTTGTGTTTTTTTTTTCAAGATGAACCTACAATAGCTGGGCATATTTTTATCACTGTCATAAACATTGATGCCCTCTATACAGTGTTACTGGTTTACGCATTTAGCATGTAAACAGTGAAAAGGGTCACGTATGCGTTATTACACTTAGAAAAGTTCAGGACAAATTATTACATCTGGTAGAGTACAGAACAAGAAAATTTTTGCTTAGAATATTGCAGCTAAGGATAAAATTTGAATATTAAAAATGATTTGATTTTAATTTACAAAGTAACATTGTAATTAAAAAAGGTACCATCATTTTATTAAAATATTGACACACTAATATACTTAAAAAATGAGAGCTAGAAGTACCAATATAGCTAAAGTTTTATGCTAAGTATATATGGTAAGCAAATTCATTATATAAAAAATAGGCATTGGGTCAAGACTAAAAATGTGAAGACTTGGCAATAACTTAGGCAATAACTCAAGCAAATTAATTGCAAAAAATATTTTGAGTTATTTTAAATTTTTGATAGAAGTAATAAGTAATAACAAATAAAAGTAATAACTTGTAATAAAATTTTTAGTTTTAATAAAAGCTAATATTTTCTAAATCTAAATATTTTATTTGAAATTTTATCCTTAGCTGCAATATTTTAAGTAAAAATTTTCTTGTTCTGTACTTTACCAGATGTAATAACTTGTCTGGAATTTTTCCAAGTGTAATAACTTGTCTTGTACTTTTCCAGGTTTATAATATTAAGAATATTTCTCTTGCTTGCATTTTTCCATGTAATATATGTATGTGTAAATGTGCGTGTATCTGTAATTCTATTTTCTATGTATCTTTCTAAATAAACATACACAAATACATATACACTCACTCAGATATATAAATATATTTTACTCAAACACACACACACACACACACACACACACAAATTCACATTCCTCCCTTTTACATGTACACTCTGAGTTGAAGCACTGTTTGATTTTTGTTTCTCCATTGACTTTTTACCATCCCACTTCCATTGGTGGATCACCCCTTCCTTTCTCTTTCATATGTTGTGACAGAGAAATACACAAGAGTATTGTTATAGTAGACACTCTCTTTGCCACTCCCTCTCTCCCATTGCTATTACTTTCTCTCACTCCCTTTCAGTCATCGCTATTTCTCTCAATACTTCTCCTTCACTGAATTACTATTTTCTCTCCTCTCCCTTCACCATTCACTCCAACTGTGTGATTTTAGACAGATATATTATATACAAATATATAAAAACACTAGGCTCATTATTATATTAGGAGATTAAAGACTAATATCAAATTTCCTGGTTGTTAGTTTGATTTAACAGTTTCCAGTTTGTACTGTGGATTCATTTCTTAATTATTGATATTTTTTTATGTAGGTGTACTGTGCAGCTAGCCTGCAACAGTGCAGTGAATGGAACAAGATTAGGCTAGAAGCAGAACAGTATTCTGAAGACATGTAAGTGATGTGATTAATATTCTAAGTAATTTGTTGAGAAATATACTGGCATTATGTCTTAATGGTTGATAAGGCACAAATGTTAATTGCTATCATCATCATCATCATCGTTTAACGTCTGCTTTCCATGCTAGCATGGGTTGGACGATTTGACTGAGGACTGGTGAAACCAGATGGCTACACCAGGCTCCAATCTGATTTGGCAGAGTTTCTACGGCTGGATGCCCTTCCTAATGCCAACCACTCAGAGAGTGTAGTGGGTGCTTTTACGTGTCACCCGCATGAAGGCCAGTCAGGCGGTACTGACAACGGCCATGCTCAAAATGGTGTATTTTATGTGCCACCCGCACAAGAGCCAGTCCAGGGGCACAGATTATATAATTCATGGAAGTTCCAGTTACTTCTGAAAATCCAATTTTTATATCATTATTAGTTATATATATATATATATTTATATATATATATATATATTTATATATATATATATATTTATATATATATATATTTATATATAAGGGCAGGAAGCAGGCAGAATCATTAGTGTGCTGGACAAAATGCCTTGTGGCAGTTCTTTCAGTGCTTTTACATTCTGAGTCCAAATCCCATTGAGGCCAACTTTGCTTTTTATCTTTCTTGGGGTTGGTCAAATCAGTCAAATACTGGGGTCGATGTAACTGATTAACTTACATCCCCTAAAATTTCTGACCTTGTGCTAAAATTTGAAAGAATTATTAGCTCTATATTACTGTAGAATAATTAGAGCACTAAACAAAATGCCCTATGGCATTTGTTTCTGCTTTTTACATACCTAGTTCCTTTCTTACCAAGATCAACTTTGCCTTGCATCCTCCTGGAGTTGTTGTTAGTAAGAAAGAAGACAAAACTCTCTTTCCATCAGATAAATGGCCCTGTTCAATATGTAGGAAAGGAGTTGGAAGAAATTCCATTCACTGCACCCAGTGTAAGCTATGGACACATAAGAGGTGCAGTGGAATCACAGGTAGATTAACAGGTAAAGTCATCTTCGTATGTGGAAGATGTGCAAGAATAAGCACTAAGAGCACATGGGACTTAGATTCTCTCAAATGCCCATCATTGGCATGATGATACACATCGACAAAGCCTATTGAATTCATCCACTCATGTCCTGTCTCTGCTGTCAAACTGACAAAGCATGATTCCCAGTCTCAGCTTATCTGCCTGTGAATAGATATGATGAGCCAGTATAATTCTCTGGTGGGAGTTACTATGATAACTACTAACTTGATTAATATTCTATTTGTAATCTGAGTGACCTGAGAGGTGCAATGAGAAAGTATTTCATTGTATCCTCGCTGAAGTCACTATATAGAAGACATAGTATTTAGTGATTTCACAATGATCCTGTTGGCTACAGGACAAAATTATCTTGATTGTACGTATTCTTTTTATTAACTAATAATTAATATGTAGTTGGAGTGAAATAGATCGATGACTTGATAGCAGTATATATGGTATTATTTTATAGACCCTGGATGGATAAATAACTAAACTAATGCTTGCATTATTTGTGTTCTGTATGTAGAAGGACATGACTAAATACTATTAGACCTTTACATCAATCCCCCTCCCTTCCTCCTCATAGGGTGCTGACAAGAGCTCCCATCTGCTAGTGCGTCTTCCTTTCAACTCTCAGTTCGTTGCTTCATATGCAGTCTCTGAGACCTCCTCCTTACCAGGACCAGTCTCATGCTTCTTTGTTGATGTTTCAATAGTAATGTAGAATATTGATAGTGCAGGGCTGTTAACTCCTTTCTCAACCAGGCTTGGGACCAGCTATGGCAGAGTTCCTCATCTAATCTATTATCTAGAAAATATTACTGTTAGAATGTTAATAATTATATATACACACATATACATACATCTTTTATGTAACATAATTTCAGACTTGAACAACTTGCGCGATGTTTTGAAATGCCCAATTCTCAGACTCGATGGGATAGTCCTTTATTTGTGATTCAAAAAGGAGATGAATTACCAAAGCAGAAAATTACAGATGCTCTATTTTCTCGAAAGGCTCCACCTCCAAATATGTCAACGCAATCAGTAAGTCTTTATTCACTGAAGAATTTGTTCAATCCTCTTCGTTGTTCCAAACCTATTGCATTGATTTGTTTTGTTCTGCATTTTCTGGTCTGTAGTTGTATTTTGTCTTTATTAACTCTTTGGCTACCAAATGACCTCTTGCTTGAATGACGTACACTTGTAATGTAAATTTATAGTCCAAACACCAGCTTAATAATTACAGTTATTTTACTAACCTCTTCAAAGGTAATATTTTTCAACAGAAATGTGGTAGCAAAAGAGTTAAATCTTTTTTTTCTTTTAATTTTTTTTATTAAAGATCTTATTGAAATATGTTAATTTTTAATCTAATAATGTGGTGGTACTGTCTAGACCTAATAAGAAGAATTTTTGATGTTGAAATCAAATTTCTCATTTACTGAAAATACTTTATACTAATTATATCAGTTATAAAATATTAGCTTTTCTATCTTTGCTTCCCATTTCTATACAGTGAAAAATACTTTTTTCCCTTCAGTTTGTTTATTAATATTTTCATTGTCACTTTTCATTTCTTTTCAGCAACCTTTGTCATCAACAAACTTTCTCTATGATCTTGATTGTGTGACAAATAATACAATAAAAGTAAGTAGAAATTTTGCTTCAAATATCTTTTTAATGTTCATAATTTGTGGTATACATAATTTTATTTGTGATATATGGTAAATGTAATTTTATTTATAGCATGTCATCATATGTCATTTTATTTGTGGTGCTGGTGGCACGTAAAAAGCACCAACCGAACATGGCCGATGCCAGTACCCACTGACTGGCTCCCATACTGGTGTCACGTAAAAAGCACTATCCGAATGTGATCGATGCCAGGACTGCCTGACTGGCCCCCGTGCCGGTGGGACGTAAAAAGCACCATCTGAACGTGGCCAATGCCAGTACCCTCTGACTAGCTCCTGTGCCAGTGGCACACGAAAAGCACTGTCCGAACATAGCCGATGCCAATACCCCCTGACTGGCTTCTGTGCCAGTGGCACGTAAAAAGCAGTATCCATGTGCCGGTGGCACGTAAAAAGCACCTACTATACTCTCGGAGTGGTTGGCATTAGGAAGGGCATCCAGCTGTAGAAACATTGCCAGATCAGATTGGAGCCTGGTACAGCTGTTGGCTCTCCAGACCTCAGTCAAACCGTCCAACTCATGCCAGCATGGAAAATGGACGTTAAATGATGATGATGATGTATGTCATTGCATTCAATCTAAGCAGTTCTCTTTTTATTCTTTCCATCAGACAATTATGCAATCTCAGAGTTCGAGTGTCCCAGGAGATCAACTTACTATTCCAGGAGTGGAAGAGAAAGTATCCTTTTTTTTTGTTTTAATCATCTTTTGTTGGTTTCAGTTAGTGAACTGTGGCCAAGCTGGAGCATGACCTCAAGGGTTTTGAAGTTGGTGTGCCTACATGGCCACATAGTAATATTGATCCCAGTACTTAGATACTCATTTATCAAATAGCTGTGTTTACTTATTGAGCTATTTCTCTTTTAAAGAGTTACCTTCTTTTAAGGATTAAATACCACAAGGAGTTTATACAAATATATTCACAACACTATATACATTACTAGTATACATACACTGTTGGGAGGGAGTAAATACCAGGAGTTTATGCTAGTATAGACACGCTTGCACATACAAATGTATATGATCATTGTTTTTTGTCTGCTTTTTCCATGGTGGCATGTGTTAGATGAGACTTATCAAGGTAATATACACCAAGCTGTAAGATGGGATGTATGTTTATGTGTTTTCAACTTGTGTTGAAGATTATTCTGAAAATCATGTTATTGGACTAAAATCTTCCTTTTGTTGAACCTCATAGTGCAACTGTAACTAAGCACCTTATGCAGAAGTATTTTATAATTGATGACTATGTTGCTGACTTGCAGAGCTTCAATTTTTTCCTTGTGATTGGACAAAGTAATAGAAAACCACTCTAGTATATTCAAAAGAGTCTTAAATTACACTGAGATGAATTCTTTAGTTGGTCCCTTTTTAAAATTTTTATCTGGAACATATTAATCAAAATTTATTTACTCTCTGGTCTCTCTCTCTCTCTCTCTATAATTTGATTGCTTTCTTGCAATTATCATATTCTTTTGATCTGTATATTATTGCTATTTACTGAAGATTAAATATTATACTGATTATTGAATTCCTTAACAATCCAGATAGTATTTAATCGTCACCTACCATTATCAGAACTACAGCGGTACAGACGACAGTTTATTACTTACACAAAAATGCATCCTGTCGAAGATACGAAGAGACTTTCTACTATGTTTGTATCATATCTTAATAGTTATATTAGTTAACAATAATATATTTATATTTTTCAAATTTATTATTTTTTGAATAAAGATATGGAAAATAATTTTGATTTTGAGTCTAACTTATCTTTGAGTGTTTGCTTCAAGACATGTATTGTCATTGCTTTTACATCTACTTTTACCTCACTGGTTTGTTTTGGATGAGATTTCTTACAGCAATATTTTACGGCTAGTACCACCAACAATTACTTGTTTACACGTAAGTTACTATGTTCGATTAGCCTCTATGTTAAACTGACTGCTGAGTTGTGGCCTCTGTTGTTTATGTAGGACCTAAACAAACATCAAACAGTGTCAACACAAAAATGTGAGCACAAACACATACCTACATTTTCCTGAAGTGCTACAAGCTTCAAATCTCTTGAATATATACATAAATAGATAAATACATATATATATAAATAAATATATGTATATATATTTATTTGTGTATATGTATATATATATATTTATGTATATATATATTTATTTATATATGTATATTTATATATATATATATTTATT
>NC_068997.1:1447080-1447597 GCF_001194135.2 Octopus bimaculoides
ATATATATATATACATAGGTAAGTAGAGTTAGCGGTTGGAATAACTGTCTAACGGATAAGAATATTCTACCCGTATAAATTACCTATGTTAACCCTGGGCATGAATATGCAAGCATACTATGCTCATAGAATACAGGCAATAATAAAACAGTTTATCACACACACGCACGCACACGCACATACAGGCACACACACTGTATAAAACTAACTTACCCTAAATTTATAAACAGAATGCAGAATCAAGTGCCCACCAAAAAGCCAATCATACATAACAGTGAAAGATCACAATGTAATTCTGGTCTCGAAAGGAAGACTAATAAAATAATGTAAAAGAGAAATAGGCAGAAACAACAGAAGCATCCTAGTAATTAGCAATGCCAAAATCTCCTAATATGAAAATGAACGTAGTGTTCATATATATATCTATCTATATCTATCTATCTATCTATCTATCTATCTATCTATCTATCTATCTATCTATCTATCTATCTATATATATATATATATATATATATAT
>NC_068997.1:1447618-1452588 GCF_001194135.2 Octopus bimaculoides
TGTGTGTGTGTGTGTGTGTGTGTGTGTGTGTGTGTGTGTGTGTGTGTGTGTGTGTCTGTGTGTGTGTCCAGAATCACGCCGGACGCGGAGGAAGAGAGAAAATAGTAATTCAGTGAAGGAACAGTAGTGAGAGTAATAGCGCTGACTGAGAGAGAGATAGAGAGAGAGAGATAGAGAGAGAGAAAGAGAGAGATAGAGAGAGAAAGATAGAGAGAGAGAAAGAGAGAGAGAGAAAGTGAGAGAAAGTAATAGCAAAGAGAGAAAGGAAGGGGGTGATATATGAATAAGGAAGGAAGGGGTGAAAAAATCAGCGTTTCAACTTTGTGTGAATATATGTGTGTGCGTCTACAAGGGAAGTGTGTGAATGCTTGTGTGTGTGATTATTATGTACCTTATTTGGTACCTCATTTATATATAAAATACTACAATTAGCCGTCATTATTGACAGCACGTGGTCAGCCAGTAACTTAAGAAATCGCATTTACACTATTCATAGACAGTAAGTGTTGTATGATGACAACCGTCGGCATCACTGATATATTCCTCTATCTGAAACTCATTCCATAAATTTCACCAAAAGCCTCATTTGAACCAAAGAAAGACAAAATAACAGAATTAAACATGTCAGGAAATCGCGTCTTTCTACGACTGCACAACTGAGGTAAAAATAGAAGATGATGAATCCTTCTACGTCACCACTGCATGCAGTGGAGTATGCGCATTGGTAGTTAAACCTCCTGGAATGAAGAAATAAAATTTCTATCAAATGCGGTATACGTCTATTCAGTGAGTTTAGCCTACTTATCACAAAAAATATTTGGCGGGAAGTAGGTTAAGAATAGGAAAACCACATAAATGCCCTCTAGAATCTAAAATACCCTGACAAGCAAACCTAATCATATCAAATTATTGTGATATAACATTAAGAATAATCATTTTAGGTGTTTAGATTACAAAGAGAAAAAAAAACATACACACAAACGAAATAAACACCGCCGATAACAACAACATTAGCTGAAGATTCTCCTCAGTTTTGTCCGATAAAGTAATATTCAACGATGCACCATCCTTCTATAAAGAAACCTTAGACGCTAGCATATTTCAAGAAAAAATCTATAGTTAATATCAAAATCCATGCGAGCGACCATAAAAAAATAAGGATTATCATCTGGTACAACCCACTGTTCAGCTCTAAGACAAGTTTATTTCCAAGAAATGGTTTAAATATCACAAAACATATATAAAAAACAAAAAATACAAAAGAGGAAACGAGCTACTGGCTCCTGCTCACAAAAATAGGAACCCGTGACCGAAAGATTTATCAAGAAAGCATTCCAATTAAGATAATCGTTATTTTTTTATGGAATAGAATCCACTAAGGCCTGCCCCTTTATAGAAAGAAGGGTGTGATTTGAGGAACACGAGGCTGCTATGTCTTGCAGTTTCCTCAATGACTTGTTACTTAAAAGTGCATGTAATTTGATGCTGTATGCAGCTAATTAGTGGGTGATATATTAATGCTTTGATAATTTTAATTCATGGTAATTATAAGCAAAATTAAAGAAACAGTCATCAGGAAAATGACTAGATGTAACACCGAAATTAAAATTTAGTGGAGAGTGATATAATGTAATGGTGTAATGTGCTGACGATTGATAAAATAGTTTCTGTATTATGCTGGTCTCATTAGCGAGATCTATTTCTATTAGTACTTACGGATGTTAAGATGATAGAGACACTCCTACTTTGCATCATATCATTCCATTTTAATCAATCATAATGTTGGGCTTGTTTCTCCTGTCTATGTCCATAATTTAGTAATTATCCTACACTCTCCTGATTATGAGCGTAATTGTAATTAAAATTCCTTTGTTCAATACTTGAAATATGTGAGCTCCGACTGTTTCTTTTTTTCTGCATAGATGTTAGGTGTTCTTCATATTTCCGATCCCACACCACCCAGTTATCATTCTAGTCATTAAGAGTTAAACAACAGCTGAACATGTGTGAACTACGATCTGAAATATCGACGGTTACATTAGCCGTATTTTACCGATGTACATACTTCTGTGGTTTATGATATGTATTTATCTTAACTTATGACAAAGTTAACACTCATAGAAATGAAAATTTGTATTGAATTGAATTTAGTAGATGTCTAAGCTGCAACTTAATGTTTACAGCGATGGGAATTGACTAAACTGCATTGCATCTAGTATTAGGCTGTTTCGAATATAATGTCCGATTTCAGAAACAATTTTGTTCTGGAAAAATTAACAATAGAAATGTTTTGATTAGTAAAAACATGAGCTGTGGACATCTATGCATCGCAGCCATCAATCAACGAGATTATTTATGCCTTGTTCATAAAAACCTATTGGCTTTGATGTTAAATCTTTGAAAGCTGATTTCACCTCTGGTTTGGACCTGGAAGTTTTATCACTTAAAACGTGTTTAAATGCTTAAAAATCGTAGTCAGCGGGTGAAAGATGAGGAGAATATGGAGGATGTGGTAAAGTCTCATATGCCAAGGCTGTGATTTTCTGCAGCATCATTCTTGCAATATCTGGTTTGCACTATTGTGGAGCAGAATTGGGTCACGCCGATCCGCCAATGCGGGTCTCAATTTTTGCAAGTGAGCATGCATTCCAGAGAGTTGATTGCAGCTAACCTCTGATGTAATGCTCTGATTGGCTTCCAGAAGGTTGTAATGGACACCACCAATTGCAGACCACCAGACAGTCACCATAATCTTTTGCTGATGCAACTTTGGATCTGGGAAATGTTTGGGAAACTCATCACGATGAAGCCAGTGACCTGATCGTTCATGATCATCATAAAGGATCCACTTTTCGTGGCAAGTGACTATTCGGTCAAGAGAAGAATCATCGGTGTTTTGCAGAAAGAGCATCGAGCACACCTCAAAACGCCTAACTTTTTGACTTTCATTGAGCTCATGCGGGACCCATTTATCAAGCTTTTTCACCTTACCAATCTTCTGCAGATTGCATGAGACCATTACAATACCGACACCAAGTGCCTGAGACATTTCTCTGACACTTTGACGTGGATTTTGTTCACGTCAACAGTTGCTTTCAATTGTTCATTGTCAAGACTGCATGACTGTCCTCTACCTTCTTCATCTTTAAGGCTCTCATCACTACTACTGAATTTCTGAAACTACCTTCGTACTGTGCAATCACTTGTGGACCCCTAAACCCCATGCTCTGTTGATATTGGCAGCAGTTTGGGCGGCATTGTGCCCAAGCTTGAACTCTTGCAAGAAAAGTAAGCGAAGGTCCTTTTTTGTCATGTTCATAATTAAGGGCGCCTATGCTTCAAGAATGTCTTCTGTCTGAAATAAGTAGAAAATTATTAAAGAGCATACGTCAATTATTAAGTATGTCGAAATTCCCCTAAAATATAATTGAAATACTTTGATAAAATTGTGTTTCAAAACACAACACGTAGAGCGGCCATTATTTTCAAAACAATCTAATAGATTCTGAAGCATTTAAAGCTAGTGGTTATAGACTTGGGAATAAATAGGCCACTAAAGTGATATCTTTACATAACTTACGTGTTTGAGCAGGAGATGAACATGAAATCTTGGAAATAGAATCCTATTTTCTTTCGACTGGATTCATTCCACCTCAAAAATAAATTGAAGAAATAAATGATACTTCCATCTCCAATTTCAATTTTCTTTTTTGAATGATTCAGTGAAGTTGTTTAAAGAATACATAATTTTAGAAATTAATTTTAAAATTTCAGTTTCATTTCTCATATTACATTAATAAAATTTCATGTTACCACTTGTATGTGTAATTTTCTCTGATGACTTTATATATTTTTATTACTCTCCATGAATATTTTTATAAGTGAGGACTAAGTACGGTCCATTCCAGTGAATGAATTCAATATGTTCGCATTAAAAAATAAATTCCGTTAATGAATTTATCTTCCATGTATTTCTGTGGAGCGACTTGTTGATGATGGTTATAACACAAGTGAAATGTGAATGTGCACCAGTCAAAATTTGTCATGTAAAAAGTCTCGATTGCTGAAGAAACAGGTAATAAAACTAATCAAATTAAAATTATGCATAGAAATGATATCATTTTATTTCTTGTGTTCCAAGTAATAGAACACAAAATAGCAGGTAGAATTCTTCCCCCTCTCATCACACAAACGCACACATATCTTTTCCTCTCCTTCCCCCCCCTCTCTCTCTCTCTCAGACACATACACACGCTCTCTCGTTCACACATGCTTTCTTGTAGTCACCCATGGTTTTAATTTCTCCCATACAGTCCTCCAATCGCTTTCTTTGTTACACTCCCGCACTTTCTTATGCTCTCTTTCTTTCGCTTTCTTTCACTTTCATTTTCACTCTGAAAATTTGACGATTGCTAAGCAACGCAGAGAAGGACATTAAAACAACTATGATTCTTCATTGATTTTTCTCTAACATCAAATACAATAATGAAGATAGTGATGAGAGTCGGTGAGTATTTGGCGAGACAGCTTGACGTAACACTGCCACATAAAGCTATGACAATAGTTCGCTCGGTGTGGAATACTAAAGGTAGACAATATGTAGGTATGTGATACTAAAGCTAGGCAACAGTTCGCTGGGTGTATAGTTCATTTGATAGACTATATCTCACGCTAAGTTTTGAATAATCTTTTCTAGCACTATAATTGATTGCTTCATCTTGGAATAAAACTATTATACTTTTTGTTTTTATCCTACGCCATATCATCCGGTGAGTCATTTATCAAATTCTTTAACTCATTCCTTTCACATTTAGATTTTCACTTACTTCATAACAACCTATTCCCCTCATGTCTCCTACACCTGTCTTCGGCTTTCGTTTTTCTGTAAATTTCAACTGTATCTCTCTCTCTCCCTCTCTCTCTCTCTCTCTCTCTCTCTCTTTCACCCTCTCTCCCTCTCTGTCTGTCTG
>NC_068997.1:1452598-1455983 GCF_001194135.2 Octopus bimaculoides
TCTGTCTGTCTGTCTGTCTGTCTGTCTGTCTGTCTGTCTCTCTCTCTCTCTCTCTCTATATATATATATATCATCATCCCTTAAATAATGGTTTTGTTTTATAGTTTCGTTTTTCAAAATTCAGATAAACAAAGTCCTTTTTTAATCTAAAATATACTTCCCTCATTTTCTACAATGCTCTTCCATGTATCTGGTAGATTTGCAAGACGTCTCTTCCAAAATTCATTTGTCCGAGACGAAAAATATTTCTTCAGTACTGTTCTTACCTCGTCTATAGAATTCATGCTTTTTCCGTCCAAATGATTTTGAAGACTGCGGAATAAATGATAATCAGATGGGCAATGTCCGGCAGATATGGTAGGTGGGGCATCGTTTCCCATTCAAACTGATCCATCCTTTGGAATGTCATTCTCGCTGTATGTGGCCGAGCATTATCCTGATGGAAGAACGCCTTTCGTCTTGAAACTAACGATGGTCATTCTTCTTCTTCAGCTGGTGTCGATGAATGGTTGAATGATCAAATCCAAGCTTCTCTGCTAGTTTCTGAACAGTTACGATGAGATTTTATTCCACCAGAGTTTGCAGGACGTCCTTGTCGAGCTCTACAGATCTTCCAGGACGGGGCTCATCTTCTAGGCTGTAGTTTCCAGCTCGAAATTTCTAGAACCACCGTTGTCATTGGCTTACGCTTATTGTCCGATCCCCATATACTACATTAATATTCCTCGCACTTTCCGTTGCGTTGTTACCTTTATTAAACTCATAAAGCAGCAAAATATGCCGAATATGCTCTTTTGTCTCTTCCATTATAGTTTTGAAAAAAATTACTGTTAAAGTCGAACTGCACTCTTCAAAACTTGCACTAAGAATAAGTAGAAGGTAAAATTACTATCTATTTTTATAGTAAGTTGATGCAGGTAGTTTATTCCGTCCTCCGCCGACTTTTAGTTTATGCAATTGAGAAAAAAGACGCATTAGTTATGCGATGGCCCAATGCATTGTTTTTCCCCTTGACTCACACACACACACACACACGAAGGTATCTAATCAATGAACTCGAAGTAGTTTTGAACATTTCATAGTCATGTTAATTTGATCAGTTGAGTAAGCGATTCATTTAACACTGGAACTTTGTATGGGGAATATTTAATATAATTCCTTCAACTACAATATGAGATTCTTTGCTTGTTTTACAAATTTACTACTACTACTACTACTACTACTACTACTACTACTACTACTACTACTACTGCTGCTGCTGCTGCTGCTGCTGCTGCTACTACGTATAGTCTATTATGCAAGAATTAGTTGCCTCAATGTAGTGGAAGTTTAGTGTAAGATGTGTTTGAGTAAACAGCAATGCACAAAAACAACAAAACAAAAATAAAGCTTTAAAGAAGCTCAAATTGTTGTTTTCTTAATTTTGGCAACCTAGGCTAAATTGAATTTAAGTTTTTAGTTTAGAATCTCAGAAACTTATCTTTCTGGTGTATCTCCGTTTAATACCATTCTTGAATCGTAAATTTAAAATTTCGCACAAATATTTACGCATTCATTCAACGCTAAATTTGTTATGTCGTATATAGTGAATATGAAATTGATTGAAGAGATTTCAACACTCTAATGTTTGCACATAAATAAATATACTTCCGAAATATTTTGAAGAAACACATATATATTCGTACAAGTATATGCATTTATATTTGTATACATTTATATTTGTATATATATATATATATATATATATATATATATATATATATATATAGAAATATATATATATATATATCTGTAAAACATCAACACAAACGAACGATAATTTCTCCTTTAGTTATCATCCCTAGACATCAATAGAAATAAAACACAACTCTTGCATGAATGCAATCAATAGAGACAGAAAATAAATTCTCCAGCGTAATAAATATATTTAGTGCTTAGATCTATAAAAACAACAAAAATCAAACAACGACAATAGTTTACATAATCGGAACTAGCTCCTCCCCCCACACAAAGCGACATCCACCACCCTAACAAGCAGTTAATGTCATATTGCAGTAATTTTGTGTTGTTAAACCCAGGTTTATTTTCATTATTATCACATTGTCACGGTTTGTGGTGGTGGGTTTTCATGGTGAACAGAGTCGGACAAAATGTCATGCAGTATTTCTTCTCACTCTATATGTTCTGGGTTCAAATCTTCTGGAGGCCAGTTATACATGTCCTACCTTTCGGCTCGATAAAGTACAACATCCGTCCCTCTTAAATATCAGACTTTGTGCAAGGGGGAGCTGAAAAGTTCGTAGCTTCAAGGGAATCGCGAAAGGCCTGGCTGGAGGCCTGGCTGGAGGCCCAACCTTCCGAGATCTCTTATAGGGCTTAGAAAAACGTAAGGACCGTAACAATAAGTGTGTGAATCAGAGAGGGGAGTATGTTGAATTGAAGCATAATTAACTGATCCTTCTCTATTTTCTTCTATCCAAAGTCAGGAGCTTTGCAGCACCCCTTCGCACCTTATCTAGAAACAATTAGAAACCAGTGCGCAATGAGTGGGCAAGTTTAGTAGAGTACAAGAAAAAATACCCTGCGGTATTTAGTTACGATGTTTAAATTTTCAGTTCAAAGTCCGACGAATTTAATTCCGTATGTAAACATCCAGAGTCAATACAATAAGAAGAAATGAAGTATTAGGATAAACTTGATCGATCATTGTATTTCCTTAAATTTCTGCTCTGTTCAGAAGGATAGATACTGTGATATTTGAAACAAACATCCTTTTTAATCCTTCAGAACGAACATTCACTTGCTCTCATATATTTCGTCTTAAACACGCGTGTAAGAAGGAATAATTATATTATATGTGTGTATATATGTATGTGTGTACTCAGGGCTTCGTCTCGAGCTGAACACTGTGATCACCGCTGTTTTGACATAAGCATAAGCGTTCAAAGAAAATTCGGTATATGTCTCCACCTAATAAAGGTCGAGCAACATGGATTCTCTGGATGCTATGTATATATATATATATATATATATATATATATATACACATATATATATACAAGTGGATCAGGTACCGAAATAGTAAAGCACTAATTTCAGGTCAAAGAAATAGCAATCGTGTACAAATCAAAATTAGAGACACACGTACGTACACACCGATGTACAAACGCATTAATATTCCAGTTAAATATACGATCACAAGTGTCTGTCTATACCACAAATCTCAAGGCTGTACCTAGGAACATACATTGCACCAATTTTACGTTAATTTCAGGTTCCGAGTAAGGTGAATAACTAATAACTATTATTCACCTCCCTCGGAACCTGCAACTAGTGTGGATCTGGAGTATACATACACACACACACACACACACACACACACACA
>NC_068997.1:1456047-1458345 GCF_001194135.2 Octopus bimaculoides
ATATATATATATATATATATATATATATATATATATACGGGTGGGTTTCATGTAAACCCTGCAGAATACTAAATTCAACAGGCAGTGAGGCTGTGGTAGAACATGAATCCCGAAGTACTGATATGTTAGATCGAGCGATAATCTGCATGGCCACTGCAAAAAAGGTCACACACAAAATAATTTTCGTTAACATCGTCTTGAATCGTATGGATCATAGGCCAAGCCATCCAGTTTCTATGGAATATACGTGACCAAGACCACAACTCTGTCCTGAACGGGACGCCAGTCCATCGCAAAGTTATTCATTTGGATCTTAGTGGACTAGTGTAACGTGGAATAATTTTTTTTACCTAAGAACGCTGTGCCCTGTCCAGTCCCAGAGTCGAAACTATTTTCTTGTGATCGTAAGTGGAACGCCCTAACCACTAGTCCACGCGCCTTCTCCCGATTGGTAAGAAGATAACATCGTATAATATTTGTTTTTTTTTTTGTCTTTCACTTTCTATCATGTTGATAATATATCTTCTTCTATTACAAACCCAGCAGCTATCTTTATTAATGAAGCTATGCTGTTGTGTACAATTAACGTGTGGGAGGATATATTCCTCCTTTACTGAAATTCTACCAAAATAAAAAAATAATAAACGATATTATTTCAAAAGCTATACGGGTTTATTTCTGATACAGATAAAAAATTACCTTCATCTAACAAAGATTCATCATTACGATAAAGTGCAGAATAGCAATCGAAGAAAACAAGCTCAAAGTTCTCTTCGTGTGATCTGAAAACTTTCCGTTATTGCTTCCCACACAAAATAATACTAAATTTTCATGGAACAGTCCAAAACTATTATAAGATCTTCAGGGATAAACGTAATTACATGGAATATTAATACTAGTAAAATTGCGCTATAATCGAGATTATGGAAGGATCGAAATAGTCTAAAATTCTTGAAAAATATACAAATTTTTCTTATGTGTTTTTGTCCTCATTTAATGTTACGTTAATTGTGACACCATATAGATGTCGGCTTGATTGGAATTTTATATAACGAATAGGATGTTACGTTATTTCTAATTAACTTGCAACTAGTAACTATATCGTTGATTAGGAAATAGAGTAAGATAATGAAGTGTACAGCCTAACAACGCAAGTTAAAGCAAACTGTCCATAACATATCTTATAGCAATTTACCTTCATTTCATTTACCAATCACTTTTAGTCTATGTATCTATCAATCTACATACACACACACACACACACACACACACACACACACACACACACACACACACACACACACACACACACACACACAAACACACACACACACAAAATGTTTTTGTGTATATAACGATAAATAAGCGAAATGTTTTCCTTAGGAAATGATTCATTGTTCGAAGTAGTAAGAATATGAACAAAATTTGTTCACAGTTAAACGCACAGTAAATAGACTTTCCTTTAAAAAAAAACCGATGAAGCACGATGAACCACATAAAAAGACAACAATTGGCTGAGATCCGACTCTGAAGTATGTAAGATGTAGAAGATGTGGATAAGAACTCTAATTAATTTGCTTGGACTAGTAGATTAAGTTCCAACCTTATCATAATCCTAAAAATCGCTGGCACATATCTGCTTGCGAATGGTACGAAGTCTGAAGAATACTTTCTAGATATAGCCAAGAAAAAAAAGAAAGAAAAAAAGTGGGAAAATGTGCGACAATTTCCTGTTCATTGAATTCAGTTTGGGATGTAAAGTTCGCTTGGTTTCTCATCATTAGTGGACCACCATGCTGGTAGACAAAACATTGATAGTTTATGCTTGAATGAAACAGCAAAAAATTCTGTGAAAGCTCAACCAACAAAATACAGTTTGATTGGACATTAGCACCACAGTTGTCCCTTCTCTTATTTTATGTTATATTGATTTTTAATGGCTTGCAAGACAACCTTTTGTATAAAAGGCATATCTATATTTGATACAAACCAATCTCTTTCCAGTATTTATCTGATCGTTTACAAATGACTGAATCATCAATTCCTACTGTTTTCAGCTAGCATTTTCAGAGCGCGCTGTGCTTGCACTGCTACCTATGTGAACTGAAAGGACAAAGTAGGACACGTTCTTTTTATAAAAGGAGTGGTGTCTTTTGTCGATGTCTATCTATGGGAATGCATTTCTGTTTGTTAACAGAACCTCCTTCTCTCTTTGAATCTATAAATCCACATGCATGTGTGATACACGTATCCATATATATATATATATATATATATATATATATATATATATATATA
>NC_068997.1:1458519-1474147 GCF_001194135.2 Octopus bimaculoides
TTTTGTATGATTGTGTATAGAGGAATATATTATTTTGCTTAAAAGAGTTCCAACACTGTCTGTTTTTTATGTTTTATTTATATTCCTGCAGAACTAATGTGGGGTATAGAATATGGAATATACAATATATAATATGATATACAATATACAATATAAAATAAAATAAAATAAAAATGGATGGCAGCATGAAAGAAAGTATTGAATGTAGATGAAATATTGAGTGTTCAATATAAAGGATCAAATATATAAATATAAATATATATATATAAAGGCGACTCGAGTTTCAGGGCTATTTCCCTTCGTCATGGCCGGTATGACAGACTTTAACAGACTATATATATATATATATATATATAGATATATATATATAGAGAGAGAGATAAATAGATAGATATGCCATTAACTAAGAACAACGTCACAGTGTTTAGTATGTCACACATCCGACTAATTATTTTCATCTTCATCATTCAACTGTCTCTACAATATATTACTTTCTTTCACAGTTCGATAAGTTGGTGATCATGATCCATCATTGACGCTTTTTGATCAGGATAATATGGATATTTCTTTTTAATACACACACACGCGCTCACTCGCACAAGAGCGTTCACACGCACGCACACACACGTACGCACACGCACACACACATGCATCTGTGGATCTCCGTCAGTTACTCTTACCAACTCGTTGAATTAAGATGGGAAATTATTCTACAATTATGTGTACCTTATACCTTAAACGTAATTCTCATCTAGAATTGATATGACGCAATCGGTGACAAGACTGCAACTTTAAATTGTACAGTTTCTCTCAGAAAGCAAGGGCCAACCCGAAGTGATGGTAAAAGATAAAGACCTTTCGGATTGATGCCAAACATTGGTATCGTGACTACGAAAGGAACTCTTTGATAAGAGTGCTATGCTGCATGCATGCATGTATCCGTCCGTCCGTCCGTCCGTCCGTCCGTCCGTCCGTCCGTCCGTCCGTCCGTCCGTCCGTCCGTCCGTCCGTCTGTCTGTCTGTCTGTCTGTCTGTCTGTCTGTCTGTCTGTATGTCTATCTATCTATCTATCTATCTATCCATTCACACACATTCATACATATATTTGTGTCTATGTTGTATTAAGAACTACATTTGTGTTTAACAATTTTTAATAACAATTTTTCAGATTTTCTTATTGGTCTCATAT
The DNA here is from genome assembly GCF_001194135.2 of Octopus bimaculoides. Lineage (NCBI taxonomy): Eukaryota > Metazoa > Mollusca > Cephalopoda > Octopoda > Octopodidae > Octopus > Octopus bimaculoides. Next base: position 1,459,709 of record NC_068997.1, read on the forward strand.
TTTCATTTTATAAAATTAGCGCGCCTAAATACATAAATCTACTAAAGTGTTGAAGCTATTTGCTATTTCGCTTCCATGATTATACAGTGGCGTGTTTCTGCTCGTTTTGCGTTGGACCGCAAAGGATCATGGGACTGTTGACTTTTTTAAAATTATATCTTTCATTGCTTTATTTGAAAACATTTTAGCGGCATATTCTCTTTGAAGTTTTATTTTTAATATACAGATTGATTTGGCACATTGAAAAGATTCGTGCTTGGAGTGGAGACAACTCTGATATGAGATAGTGTATCACTAAATAATCATTTGACTAGCAACAGCATGAAATGAAGTCATACTTGAAACAGCTGTGTGTGTAAATAACGCTTTAAATATTAGTGGGAAAAAAATGAACAAAATGTGTTTATATCTGTAGATAACATTTAATATACCGATATCAAATATCTTTGAGTTTATCTAAGACTTCAAAACAACGACGATAACACTCCCCTCACGCCCCCACATAAACACGCAAGCTCATACACAACCCACGCACACCCATTTATATATATTTTATGATCTGTCAGGATATGTGATATAAATCGAAGAATACATTATTGGAACACTTATATTCTAGCACTGGATGTTCTGTAGGGTTTTAAGGAATTTATTTTGTTTGTAAAAAAAATTAATGTAACGACATGTGTTCCTTATGTGGATGAAACGCTAGTTTGCTTCTGTTAATGAGTAGTACTCACGATAGACTAAACACCAAGTGTTTAGTCTATCGTGGTAGACATGAGACTGTTTGGTTTACCAGTGATAGAATAAACTGTGTTTTGTCTATCACTGGTAGACACGAAACTTAGATATTGTTCATATGCGGTATCAATTCTATCATTGGCCACTCTGCCTTTCGTGCTTTTTGATTGGTCAATTAAATACCAGCAAAACATTCATTCTTTACTATGCAAAATAACCTATTTCTTGAAAATATACTCCACTTTCTTGTCAAATAAAGTCATATCAAATAAGAAGTGTTCTTATAGAAAACGGTCAGCTGTAACTGAAAATTGAAGCCGTTTACAGTTTATATTGTCTCAGGTGACGCATATGCTCATATATGAGGGGTTGCTGAAAAGCTCCTGACTTTAAGGGTGTCGCGAAAAGCCTGGTTGGAAGCCCAAAGTTCCGAGTTCTTTTACAGGACTTAGAAAATTGAACAACCGCTGCAATTAGTGTATGAATCTGCGAGGGGGAATATTTAGAATAAAATCATAATTAACTGATCCTCCTCTATATTTTTTAACCGAAGCCAGGAACCTTTCAGCACCCCCTTGTGGGTGCACGATTGTGTATAAGTGTGTGTGTGTGTGTGTGTGTGTGTGTGTGTGTGTGTGAGTGTGTATGAGGAGATGCTGAAAAGGACTTGTTAGAGGCCCAACCTTCAGATTTCTTTTACAGGGCTTAGAAAAACTGAACGACCGCTGCCATAAGATTGTGAATCTGAGGGGAGAACAAAATCATATTTAACTGATCCTCCTGTATTTTATGTTACCCAAATACCCAAAGCCAGAAACTTTTCAACGCCCCCTTGTAGGAGATTTGAAGTTCACCCTTTTTCTGTTCCTGGTTAAAAACGCTTTATCGGTAAAGCCAACTATCATAGGATGACGTTTTTATATTTCAGTGGATAAAAGGTTATGTTGCTCATTATTTTCGTAGTCACCAAAACTAGTGAGAGGAGAGGGAATAAATTATTCTCAGACCTGAAAATTACTTTGGAATCATCTAAACGTTTAAATACCAACCGGGTGGTAGTCGGTAGGCTAAGTGTACTACCGTGAAAACGAAAGTGTTGACCATATCAAATAACATTTTATTTAAAGCATACATATTTTATCCCTGTCACCTTTTGTGAACAGGCTAACACTCTCTATCACTTCAAGTTCATATACATCATTCTTTTTAGATCTTATCTGTTGCATGGTAAAGAAAAGAATTTTAACGAGACTGATTCACTCAGGAACAAAACCCATGGCACGACTTAAAACTCTTCAACTGAAAATATACAAATATTCGCTCTTAGAAACTATAATTCTTTGTAATTAACGAATAAATTTAGCCACACATGATACCAGAAGTCATGAGAGGTAAGTTACTTAGTAAAGGGCTAGACATCATTACTGAGGTTCACCAACTAACTTTGTTTCTCTGTCATCGAGAGTTCAGGATGGCACAGTATCGGAAGAAAACAATGAAGCTATTGCTGGTATAAAAATATAGACATGATCATGCAGTACTATGTATTTCTTTAGTCTCGATTCGATAATGGCAGAGAACAATAAATTAAGAAACACTTATTGTAATGCTTTCTAATTAAAATAATGCACTACTGCACGGCTGCAATTCGCAATATAAATGCACAGAAATGTATTCTCGTCCAGTTAAAATTTGTTTAACTATAGCTAAATTAAAATCCATAAAAAAGTGGGGTTAAAGAGTAGTCAACAACCAAACTTCCTGTAGAAGTTATTCATCGACTTTAATCTTCATAGAGATCAGTAAAATGGCATTAATCCATCAGTCACTTTTCACTTGCTTTCTATTAATCATCCCTAATCCCAATTACATTGGAAAGTTATATTTATTCAAGTATTGGTTTAGTTGCAGTTGAGCACTATAATTTAATTATTAGTCAATTGTTACGGTTTAAGAAAATTTCTTTTCAGTTTCTCACGATTCAAAAAAATTCCTAATGGAGTGTCGTTATACCACTATTCTACATAAAGTGAAGAAGAAGAATACACAATAGCTGTTAATCATAGATAATAAGAAAATGTGTGCTGTAATAGATGTGAAATGCAAATTTGCTGCAAATTTAAAAGAAAAAGAAAACGTGGAATATTATTGCAACTTGAAGTCCAGCATGTAAAGATTTCATACTATACAGAATTACAAGGACATGATCCTGCCAGTTACTATTGGCATCTTGAGAACTGTGATGAAAACTTTCTGAGGATATTTTTGATAGGTAGACCTTAATCTGGGAATGGATACATATGTTCTTCGTATATTTGTACACCAACGTCACTTTGATGACAATTACTACTCGCTCACTCAATAATAAAATACACAAGTCTAAAAGTTTGTAGGCATAGAGTTAGTAGATTAAATCGGCACTAGTAGTTGACTAGTACCTTATTTTGTCAACTCTGGAAGGATGAAAAGAAACGTTGATCTCTGCGCGATTTGAACTCAAAATGCAAAGAAACATAGGAAGTGTTGCAAATATTTTTTTCTGGCGCTCTATCGAATTTACCAACGCATCGCCTTATCAATATTAATTTCTCATATTGACCATCTACTTTGAAGGAAAAGGCTTAATCGAGTAAATGGATATCTAGTAATTATTTATCTGTACAGGGTAGATGACAAACGAAATTAACAATGAAGTAGAGAGCGGGTTAAATAAGAAAGTTTCTACTATTTCGAGCAAGAAGCCACACTTTCCTGGGGTGTGGTACATGCAAAACAGTTTTCACCCAGTTTATACTTTAGAAGTTATGTCAACCCTTATATACAGATGTCTTCTAAGTCATATAAGGATAAATAAAAAACTTAACGAGGAGCAGTGACTCTTGTCAGGGTCACCGTAACTGGTGAGTCGAAGACGAAGTGATACTCTAATCAGAGATATAGACAGATTGCTTGTAACATAGTGAACTGTCCAGAGGGCACCGGAGAACCAGGTGATAATGTTCACTAGTAATAACGAGTGTGCTCTGTTAAAGGTACGGTGACCGATTAAGCTTATCTCGACATACCAAGACAGTCTTGTACTGATTTGAGCACGGAATGTTGACAGACGAAATAAAACTTTCACTGCTTTACAGAGAAACTCTACTATGCACTTAATTTGTTGTTTTAGTGCAGGAACCTATACTTTCACGAAAACATGCACACAAACATGCACATATATCAATCACCAGGTACATGAAAGGCAATGTTAATCTTAGCGGGATTTAAGCGTTAAAAGACACGGTGTCGGGATAAATATTACAAATATTCAGCCTCCTTGTTTTCCTGAAACTCGGTAATGTTCGGTACCTAAAATGGAAACAGCTCATTGTTCATTTGGATAGCAAGACTTTTAGGTAATGAAACTAAATTGGTTTGTTACCTGAGTGCAAAATTCAAAAACAGCTAAACACAGTTAATATTTTGTGCAGATATAATGAAGTATACTATTAAATTAAGTAATTATTGAAATATCAATGATCATGGATATGATGGCGTATGCGTCTTATTTTGTCGTTTTTGGCGCGAGGGAATATGTTGCAATATTTCACATCAACATATTTATGAAGAAAGAGAATTCACAGGAGATAAATGGTTCATTTATAACAGCAATGCCACACGAATATCTGTTCAATTACCATACTACATTAAATTTGCAACTATATTATCTATCCAGAGTTCAATATCAACCGAGGCACGATAAAAGTAATGGAGGATAGGTCTCTCAGTTGCTCTTAAGCATTCGATCAGACATCTCTGGGAGTATGTCCACAACAACAGCCAGTAAATAGTTCTTCTACAATTATGTAATAAATCTATATTTACTAAGCCATCGTAGGCACACAATAACCACAGTTTTGGGGGGTCAGCAAAGGTGCAGACAGACAAAAAACAAACAGACAGGAATACAGACACGCACACACACACACACACACACACACACACACACACACACACACACACACACACACACACACACACACACACACACACACACACACACACACACACATACGGTTTATTGATTTAGGATGAATATTGCTTAATCCTTTACATTTAAGAGGTGATAGTTGCCTACAAACATTTCCTTAAGAAATCTAGTACATATACTCGACAATAACGTGAAATGAGCAAATATTATAACACGTATTCTTTCACCACACGAACATGTGAATCACATGTAATGAATTTGAGCAGCAATCCATGAGAATTCAATCCAATACATTTTCAACTTGATCAGCTTGTTCTTATATGTACATATTATAGGAGGTCTAAATATATTAACCTAGATATATGTTTACAACTATCTGTTCTGAGAAAAGAAATCTAGTGTTTAATATATCATTAATAATTCAATATACTGCTGGGACGACAGAGGAAATCTCACTGTGAGACCGGAACTTTGTCTATATTCATATTTCATTGTTGGTCACTTCACTCACGGTGATTTTCGTTCTTCCTCATAAATATAGACCAATCATGTTCAGTCAAATGGCGGCAAATCCTTATGGTTGAATGCCATTATAACAAGCACCAATCTATTTCATATATATAGTATATTCGCTTTCATTATATGTACAGCTTATATCTTTCAAGCAATAAACCTCGTGATAAACAAATATTCGTAGATAAACTAGCAATGCTGTGTTGTACATATATGAACAAGGAGAGGACAAAACTAAGCAAAAATTAGTAAAAATGTGACAGTGAATAGATGTTTTATCAAGGTATAATAATTCTGCTTTATTTATACTCATTTATGTATTAGTATTTTATGATATCAACACTTCTCGTAGTTGCAACTAAGACCCGGGTCAGATAAAAAACAAACCTCTTATGTCTGCAATATATATAAAATGTCATATTTGATTTAAACTTATTCTATCAAACACATTCACAACTTTATAGTTAATTACAATGATATCTTATTGCATATTTTGTCTTTATTGAATCGATGTAAATTCATGGACATGGTTGATATAGTATTCCAGACTGGTCATTTACGTAATTTTTACAGCAGTAGGTGCTGTTAGAGCGATACTGTTGTATTACACTGACGAGGTGTATTTACATAGGTGGACTGTGTTTTCTGAGAGGAGCTAAGTTTCAGCATGGTGTCTATATACAGCTAGTTGGACTCAATAATTTAAATGTTTGTTGTCTTAAACCTTGGAGTCTCTCTCTATGAATTTATATGATCACGAGTTTGTTTATCTCAATGAAAAAGAATGCACTGCGCAGTGAATCGACTTGGTGGTTCCGAGTGAAGCGGGAATTCCTGTCTCCCTAATGAGCCTCTTTGATAAAAAAAAAGACAAAGCAAGATGACGTCCGCCATTATTGTTGACTGCAGTCAGCAAAATACTAGAATAGTTCAATTATTTTACCAGGCGCATATCGCAGCTATGGGCCAGAACCTGAAAACGAAACGTGATCTGAAATTGGTGTGAATTTGTAATATATGCCAATGCTTTGTCTTTTACCAAATTCTCTACCCTTAAGATATTCCTCGGATGTTAAAATCTACACCAAATCAAATTTATAGCAATTGATTCGTAACGAATACATTCTTGACAGATATATTAGGAGTTCCGATGTAATAAGACCGTTGAATTTCTGTTGGACGGTGGACTTCATTGAAGGAGAATTTAATTCGACTCGCGATGCAAATGATTTTTCAGATATGAATCCTTACAACTGTTTCGAAGCGATATTTCATTTAATGCAATCACAAAACTTTTACTCAATATTTCTATATACCGGCCAATCTGATGATGACTTGGACTTTATTGATTTCAGTTTTATGGTCATCTCGGTTCTTACAAATATTTAGGTTTTCTAAATTCACTCATATGACCATTGAGTCTGCATTAGTAAAGGATCCAAAAGTATTTTTATATAACTTAAACATAGATGAGAAGTTTCTTACTTCCAGTATCCTAGACTCATATATATTACGACATGACAATAATTGTGACAATCGCAGTAAAGCGGTCTATAAGATTGCCAGAACTATAAATGAAGTACAATCACTTTACTGGGAATAAACCATCTGAAGTTGAGCTCTTTCTCAATTAATTCCATAAATTTGTGGTAAATTCCCAAAGTAGACACAGAATGGATCATGAATTCTTAGAATCTTTATATTGACGTAATTAACCTGAAATGGAATTGTCATTATTTAGAGTGATACATGTAATGTTACAAGATGAACGTTTTGATAGTTTTGCAGTTGACAATGGAGATCAGCAGTCTCATATTGCTGGCAATGAATTGCTATACACTATGTCTGTTTTCACAGTAAGTCTTCTCTGAGTATTAAGGTATCTCTGATATCCAACTGTGAAATAAATCAATTCCGCTTTCTGAAAATATCTTCAACCAAGTACAAACATTTCCTTGCTCCCCAAAGCGACACAACGGTGCAATTTACATGTGACGTATTAGATTATAGTGTTAATTTCAAATCCTCATAGGTGATAAGCCAGGCCATGGGTTACGCCCGGCCTGGCTGATCTTGCTAATGCGATATCCTCGAGGTGATAGCTTGCTTTACTGGAAATAGTATGCATACTTAGATTTTAAAAAAGTGATTATACATTAATATATTCCCATAATTAGAATTTTATAAACCTAATTTCTATACAAGCATAATATAAAAATATATTAGGTACTTCGCTGATGGGCATGTGTGTATGAATGTGTGCATGCAAACATGCTTTTGTCTGAATTTTCTGTGGGCTGAATTCATGTAGATGTATTTACCCCACACCTAAGTGATAATATTTGTAAAAGACTAATAGAAAACATTGTGGTTCATAGCAATATATAGAACATGAAATACAGGAGAAACTATGTTTAAATTTTCATTTGAATATTCATTTAAATCAGCACTTCTCGAAGTAGGCGGGATCCACCTACTCTACTAGAAGGCGGCGGGAAATTTTATATTGTTACAGGGGACCAAGTCTCAGTTTCATTTTTTAAATATTGGTTTCAAATTTTAGTACAAGGCCAGCAATTTTAAGGGACAGACAAGTCAATTACATCGATAACAGCATCCAATTGGTACTTTTTTTACCGACGCTGAGAGAATGAAAGGCAAAGTTGACCTCGGCGGAATTTGAACTCAGAATGTAGAGTTCTGAAGTGAGAACGCATTTTGCCCGGCTTGCTAACAATTCTGCCACTTCGCCGCCTTTCACCTTTTAGCAAATATAATGTTAATCAGCTTATTTACCACATTGACAACAACATTGACAATAACAAGGAAAATAAGAATCAAGATCTGAAAATATATTCCAGCTGGTAGCCACAGGTGTATGCATATAAAATGAGATGTGCTTAAATTTGGTCGAAACGACGGGTTAAAAGTTGGGTGTTAAATTGTAATAAGGTGGCTTGATTAGAATTAGTATAAGAAAAAGGGACAGTAGCTGAAGGGAATCTGCAAAGCGCTGATTAAGATGATCATATTGAGCTCTTCAACATTTTCATAAAAATCCACTCATACACTCAATACTATCACACACAAATGCGACAAATTAACGGATACTCTCTTATACACAAAAACTTACAGACAAAATCAACACAGACACACACACACGGATGCGTGTATATATATATATATATATATATATATATATATATATATATATATATATGTATATATATATATTGCACACACACACACACACACACACACGCACACACACATGTATATATATACACACACACAGACACCAGTATATATATGTGCCTACGTATATTTCCTTTTGGTGAGAATGTATATATATGACTGTGTATATATATATTTATTTGCATTGCTTTCTCTCTCTCTCTCCCTCTCTCTCTCTCTCTCTCTCTCTCTCCACACACACACACACACACACACACATATTTAACCATCTGCTTGTTTGTTTGTGTATATTTAACTTAATTGAGGTAAATGAACTTATTTCTAACTCTTGTAACGCTCTGAATACTTTCACTGATTATTGATAAATTCCAACAGCGATACGTTGACAGGTTGATGAGTTTGTATAATGGAACTTTCCTCTCATTCCATTGTTAATTGGCAGCATTAATGACAGGCCTAAGTGGAATCTATTGCTGTTTGTCTTCTGCCGATTTGACCAATGGAGTTATGACGTTAAGCCGGCTGCTTAATCCCGTATGGAGCAACAAGTAAAATTGAGTTTGTTACCCCGTTTTTTGCCTCCAAGTTTCGAGTACATGTGGTAGCAGCACGTCTAAATATATGGGAGAATGAGATGAGGAAAGAGAAAAATTAATTAGAGTGGAAGAAATAAAGATAACGAAATGGTTTTCTCAAAGTAATAAAAAGAAGTGAAACAATTAGATGCTGAAAAAATTAGTTTCATGTATCTAACTATTTATACATATTTATATACATATTTATACACACACAGACACACACACATATATACAAGTATCAAAAAGTTCCCGGACTAGTTATGTTTAATAAAGAATAACTTATTTACCTTGCGCAGCAATACAGCAGTATCAGCGTTCCTTCCACTTTTCGAATTCGGCCTGGAGGTCGTTTTACATAAGCGAGTCGAGGCGCTTTTTGCGAGTCGCTCCTGATCTCGACGACGGTGTTAAAACGGTGACCTTGGAAGTGTCTTTTCATCTTGGGTAAGAGAAGGAATTTCGCAAGTGCTAAATCTGGTGAACAGGGTAGGTGCGGAAGCGATACCATAATGTTTTTGGCGATAAACACACGAGTGAGGAGAGCTCAGTGATAGGGTGAATTTTGTCGTTGCGAAGAATCCAATTCTTCGCGCTCCGCAGATCCGGTTGCTTTCGCCGAATGTTCTTCCTCAATTGCTTTAAAACGTCACAGTTGAAGTCTCGATTGACCGTCTGGCCCTCGGAGATAAATTGCTGATGTACAATACTGCGGATTCTGACAAAAACGATGACCATGCTTTTGATTGAGCTGCGGCTCTGTCGTACCTTCGTCAGTCGTGGAGAAGAAGGGCTCTTCCATTGCGACGACTGCTGTTTCGTCTCGTCATCGGTGATGTTCCTTGGACATGAAGGACGGGTCTTCATCGGCACGCTGATGCATATCTTGGCAGGCTTAAACGCGATGTTCTTTCTGCTCGGTGGTTAGCAAACAGGAACAAATTTGGCAGGAACACGCCGCATGTTTAATCCAAACGTTAGGATTGCCTGCACGAACCCATGTGACCCAGCATCAGCAATGCCGTACATTCTCCTCTGTCGATCCTCATGCACAAGCTGATGCGTTTTCTCGACGTTTCCGGGTATGACAGTTGCCGCACGATATATATATATAAAGACAATAACAACAAATTAAAGAGAAAGCCAGCATTTAGTCCCACGGTTTTGTTGCTTTTCTCAACACATTATATTTGGTAATTAGAACAGTGCTGCCAGCAATTAAAGGGGCAATTTTGGGAAGTGTAGACTATAGCAAAAGGAAGCACTTCAAGTTACCAATGCTAGACATTTTATTGACTGACGAGCGACAACAACTTCGGTTCTAGTAAATACTAAACCCAGGACTTTACAATACAATAAATGCTATATTCATTTTATTAATGCACTCTACAGTTTCTGTCAACTCACAATCATTCAAAATTTACAATAAATCTTGTTTTGGTTCAATATTAAGTGTTTAGCTAAAAGATTCCTACTTGCAAAACAAAATCTCCTTCAACATATGTGTGGTTGTTTTCTTTTCTCATTCACTCGTAGTTCAGAGAGACAGTTGCACTAATGACTTGGTTTTGTTATTTTAGAACTTCTGCACTTCAGATCTCCCTACAGACACATTTCATGTAGTTTCACAGAACTTCAATGTGTACATAACAACATCGAGCTAGTAGTATAATAATCCAGAAATGAACTTGAAGTTTTTGTTTCGGAAGGAATGGAGATTTCCCCTCAAACCGATTCTTTTCATCTGAATGTCTGTCTGTCTGCCTGTTTTCCTGCCTGCCCACCCGCCTGCCTGCCTATCTATCTATCTATCTATCTATCTATCTATCTATCTATCTATCTATCTACATATCTGTGTGAGTGTGTGTGTATGTGTGTGTGTGTGTGCGTGTATGTGTGTGTGTGTGTGTGTGTGTGTGTGTGAGAGAGAGAGAGAGAGAGAGAGAGAGAGAGAGAGAGAGAGAGAGAGAGAGAGAGAGAGATAGAGAGAGAGAGAGAGAGAAAGAGAGAGAGAGAGTATCTGTCTGCTTGTGAAAATCTCTGCGCTGAAGCAGAATGAGGACTGCAAATAAATCAGAACGGATGAAATATTCAAAATACTCTCCCACGACTGTTAAGTGGTGCAAGATGTTGTCCAGATACTACAAAAGGAAAACAAAAACTGGAAGAAATCAGGAGACGATATCATTCATAACATCCACTGTTAAAATAGTTGTTTGCGTAATATCTAAACATTGAATACAGAAGCAATACATGACTGGCTCACTGAAAGGGCAAAAACTACTTTAACGTATCTCTAGTCATTGTTGGTTTTGAAGTTGTAGGATTTAATCACAATCTGCAGTATTATTGCAGGTAATCTGTAAGCATTAGGAAAGGTGAGGATAAATAAACACCTGGGAAAGAACAACCGCTTTCCAGAAAAGATGAAAGCGTGCTGTTACGATCATTTGTCGATGAAGAGTAACAAAAGTAAAAATGGAACCCAAGAAGAAAACTGTGAGCAGGTCGGGTTGAGTAGCAGAAGACGTTTGACGCGCAGATCCTGGAAACCTTACCTTTGAGTGCAGTGGCACCGTTTATGAAGACACATTAAATATATTACAGATAAAAATACGTAATTCTGTAATTACCACGAATGGAAGCATTGTAAAAACTAATTTTTGATTTTTACAAAAAGAAATATTGTAAGGGTGTTCATTTCCCCAATTTGTTTTGTTCCTAGTGCCAAGAATTTTACTTAACATACTGAACACAATTTGACTCGGTTAATTGCACATCCATAGCATTTATATACATTTTTGTAGGTGACTGACTTCATGTTGTACACTGAGGGTGTTGACGAACTAGAAACACGACTACAAACAATGCAATGACTTTCTGGACGATTTGATATGATTTGGACTAGAAAATGTACCATGCAAGCTTGAAAAACTGGAAATGAATTAAGAAATCTAGTACCAATGTTAAATAAAGATAAAAGTAGATCAAAGAAATAAGAAGTAACGGGAACTTAAAAATACTGAGAAATTAGTCAACACAATTCTTAGAAAAGCTAAAGAAACTATAATATCATTGGATTAAATATTGTTACTGAACTAAATATAAAAAGATAAGTAATCATTATTCTCAGTTGGAATCTAAATTTACTAACAAAACTAAATAAAAATTAAAGACAGAAAATAATCTACATTTAAAAGAAATCACCCAAAACATCACATCGAGAGATTATATTTACTGTAAATACAGGGAGTAAGGACTTTATTTCAAAGGAAAACTTGATAAGTCTGCGACTTATGATGGCAGTTCAAGTTGGGAATTCCAAAAGGCTTTGATCCAGGCAAGAAATAAATCTTTGATTCGCCAGTAATTGTCTAATTTTCCCGGGAAATCTATCAGTAAGTTTCCAGTAAAAGTTTATTTTTATTTCACAGCTCCCATCTTCTTTGTTTGCTCTCCAACATCCCCATCTTCGTCTGCATTAGCAGTAACAACTAAGAAATTATTACAAATGGCAAATCATATTACAAATTACTGTAGTTAAGTCACATCTTAAAGCTTACACTAAGAATCAACTAACTTTTCATATGTTTATAAACCTTGGAAGCAGACAGTAAAAATCCAATTTTGGCACAAACTCAATTAAGATCTGATACGAACGGTTACGAAAGCACAACAGGTAGTACATGAAATAAGCCAATAGTTTCTAAAAACTCTCCTGCAGATGGCTCTACAGTGAGCAGCTTTAATCAACTCGATTAAATGTCTGATTTTACTTCAATGCTTGTCATGATATTTCTTCTGATATGTAGCTCTATGTTGTCTCAAGGAATTATAGTTTTGAAATATGAAAACGCTTAAAACGCTATTGCTATTTTTCTAGAATAAATAAATAAATAAATAAGAGAGAATCTTGCATCTATGGCACTCAAAATACGGTAGGGATTTATGTTAACAGAAAAGATAGCATGAATTTATGTTAGAACACACATAAAGGCACAACGTACATGTAATCCAGAAATATAACTTAAGTAACCGTAATAGATTTATATAATATTGTCTCTGGAATAAATCTCATTGTACAATGTTGTAAGTAAACAGTTGAGTTACATAAGTTACTACAACATCTTTTACACAGCCCAAGTTATCTGAGCGATTTGTAAATTATAATTTCGGATAAACATTTAAATAAGCAACAGGATCAACGACGCTAGTTGAGTATTGTTTCATTTGCTCAGCGAATGAGTCAATAATTCCACAATGGTGCGCCATTAAAGTATTGTGTGGTTTCTTCTGAACGAAAACAAACGCTGCATATAGTTACAGAATAGTAAACAAACAGCCCTACGTAGCTCTATTCTGTGCGTTGTGACGTATAAGGATGATAATCCTGGACAAGATTATTGTGCAATTTATCCAGAAATATAATCAATAGATCACAGAGATTAAAGCGCGAAGAATAAAGAGTCTTACTGTATGTAGATCTGAACCAGTGTCCCATTAAATAGAAGCAATATACCTTAGCTACTCGGCTACAACGATATTACAATTCTAGCGTAGCATTGCGTATTAATAATAATATATTAATAACTGATAATTGATATCCTACTGATCGATATTGATTTATCATGATTCACAGAGTCAGGCGATTTCCGATTACTCTGTGTTCAATGTGTATCGTTAGGTATGTATAGTATATGTATATAAGCACAAACAAATATAAAAATATGCAAAAAATATTTAATATATTTTATGCGTACAGTTGTGCATATTGATTGCTTTATGTAACTTTGCGTAATTCTAACATACTTTCATATCTATGTATGTATGTATGTATGCATTTATGTATGTATGTATGTATGTATGTATGTATGTATGTATGTATGTGTCTGTCTGTCTGTCTGTCTGTCTGTTTGTCTATCTATTTATCTTTCTATCTATTTACATATTCAAGCACATCTCTTCATATTTCATGGAGTCTCTGTCGGTTTCGACTATAAGCATTCAGCAGTTCGCTAAACTAAACTATCACAGCATTAACCGTAATTCTCGGTCCCAGGGCAAAACTATTAAACCACAGCCATATTTCTCAAATGGACTTCCAAACAGTTTCCGTCGTCCACATAATTTTACTCACATATTCTGAACCTGAGACCTCATGGTTGATTAGTAAATACCATAAGCATTCGGCATTGCCTGTATCCGTAACACTCACTCGCACTAAAACACACGTACACACATACATAAGAATATATATGTGTGTGTGTATATACATATATATATATATTTATATTTGAAGACAATTATACAACGATCATAAATATACACACACTCTTGCATACATAGAATCTCGGCCCACACTACATGTTGCATATAAATCTAGTTGTCTGTATATATAAATATGTGTGTGTAATGAATTGTAACGAATCATTTTGTAAATGTGTA
>NC_068997.1:1474313-1481963 GCF_001194135.2 Octopus bimaculoides
ATATATATATATATATATATATATATATATATACATATATATATATATTTATATTTGAAGACAATTATACAACGATCATAAATATACACACACTCTTGCATACATAGAATCTCGGCCCACACTACATGTTGCATATAAATCTAGTTGTCTGTATATATAAATATGTGTGTGTAATGAATTGTAACGAATCATTTTGTAAATGTGTATTAAACATCAATAGTCAATATTATCTCTAACAAACAGGTTGTAACATATAATTTCACCAGATAATTTACGGTTTGATTCACTGGTCCATGTAATCTCCAAGCTCCATGCAGTAGAGAATATTGAAAGCAGAACATTGGAATGGATGGGACAAGAATTACAATGTTTACTGCATTTATGCAAATTTTCTTTCAAGGTTTTAATAGTGTCGTATGTAGAATCATGCCAGAAGTTGCATATGAGAGAGGGGGGAGAAAGGGAGAAAGAGAAATGAGAGAAAAAGATAGTAAAAGATAGAAAGAGAGAGAGAGAGAGTGAAAGAGAAGAGAGAGAAAAAGAAAGTGAGAGCGAGAAAAAAGAAAGAGAGAGGGAGAGAGAGAAAGAGAGAGTGAGAGTGAGAGGCAGAAAGAGAGAGAAAGACAGAAAGAGAGAGAAAGCGAGAAAGATAGTGAGAATGAAAGAGAGAGAAAGAGAGAGTGAAAGCGAGAAAGAGAGAAAGAGAGAGAGAGAGAGAGAGAGAAACAATTTTCTAATAAAGGATATTTCCAATAGCAATCATGTGCAAAGAAAAAAAAAACAATCATGATCATCATCATCATCATCATCATAATGATAATCATTATTATTATTATTATTATTATTATTATTATTATTATTATTATTATTATAGAACACAAAACAAAACTAGTCAGAAATGCATCAGTCATTAATATCACCACCGCATAAAGCTTTCCTCAATAAAATTGGATTAATTATGGAAATTTTAACAGTAAAATACAAAGCGAAAGTCAACAGAAAAATACTGTACAGTGAAGTAAATAAGACAGAAGTTAATCGTTAAACAATTTTTAATCCAACGAGGAGGAATTTATACGTTACAATATCCTTGCTATGTTACGTTGCAAGCTACTGGTGTCACTTAACACAGAAATTACTGACGAAGAGCGTTAGAATCGTTAATGGAGGTAGGGATATCATTATTGATCCAAATTAGACATAAAAATCAATTAGGAAATGTTACAAATCGTTTTAATAAATACTATTAGGTTCAGCATGTCTGAAGGGTCATCAATATTGGCGAGTGCCATAGTCTGCGCGAAACTGTCGGTAACATTCTGACCAGTAATATACTGCTCGAAAATACACACACGCACACACACACACACACACAGTGGTTAGGGTATTCGGCTTGCTATCTTAATGTCATTAGTTCGATAACTGGGGGTGTTGTGACCTTGAGCAAGATACTTTATTTCACATTGCTCCAGTACACTCAGCTGGCGAAAATGCGTGGCACTTTTAATTCACAGGGCCTACCTTGTCACATTCTGTGTCAACCGGAATCTCTCACAGAATTATGTTCAGTGTGCGCGTGACTGTGGAGAGCTCGGTCACATACAAGTTAATATCACGAGCAGCCTGTTTCTTTGATCGGTTCAACTGGAACCCACGTCGTCGCAACCGATGGAGTGGCAGGTAATATATTTATACATATCTGTGTATGTGCGTGTTGTATTAGTGTGTCCATATATATGTATATATATATATATATATATATATATATATATATATATATATATATATATATATATATTCGCGTTGGTAGATGATATGCAGGTTTTCGCCTAAGTACAGCTGGCGATTAATGGCGCCGAGTGAATATGGAGGCGCCCTGTCAATAATAGTCCACTTGATGCTGGGTGTTTCGTCTCGGAGGTCACGAAGTCTCCAGAGGAAGAGCGATAGGAAGGTTGAATTCTCTCTGACCCTGGATCTTAGTGAATGCAAGTGCTGGGAATATCTTCTCTTGAAGTATTGGTTGCCATGCCTGTATAATGCCGAGTAATGCCATCGGATGGTGTAAAGATGGTTCTGTATACTACATATCTTGAGAGGGAGGATCCTTCTAGAGGGTAAGTGGTAGGGTTTCGGGAGTTGCAGGTTGGGGTTTGAGGTTTTGTGAATGCGTTTTTACGTCTGTTGATGCGTGCGATGTTGTCTAAGCAGGAGTATCTTACCTTGACATTATGGGGGCTGTAAAGCAGGAAGCCCCTGGCTGCATTGGTAGAAAATTTTAGGTTAATTGGGGATGTCATACCAGATTTTTTTTTCCTTTTCCTAATTCTCTTGAGAACGTACGTGAGAACACACACACACACACACACACACGCATATGTATATATACACATACAGTATATACCGACGTACAAGACGAAATTTGAACTTTAAAAACAACAACCAAAAACTAGGGATCGTCTTATGTACCCAATATAAAAACTGAACATTAACTTCCTGTGGTTTATACCAGCACCAATGTCAATGGCGAATAGTGTAAAGCGCTCGCACAGATCTTTACAGCGCATTATTTTCTATTGATACTTGCACATAACGATGGAGAACACCGTAAAACACATAATATTAAACACTCAATATTTTCTACTGATGCTTACGTGTATGTTTGCGAAGCTGGATTAATAGTAAGATTGTATTAAAATAACAACACAGCAAACTTAGCGGACAAACACCAGCCGCCCTTTGCAAAAGCTGACGAACAGAAAATATAAAGAATCAGCCCATTCAGCCGGGTCTCGGTGTCCGCTCTGACTACAGGCCTCGTTAGAGCGCTGTCTCATACAGCGCTCAACCAGCGCCGATGGCTTTCAGGACAAATGTAGTTTACAATAACTAACCTACCTCTTACGGCAGATTAGCAGCACGTACTGGTACTTTCTGTGAACGGTCAGTTCGTGTCAGTCAGACAAATCAGTATAAACCTTACAATTACTGGTTACTTCTAAACATTTACAGGCATGGTTTCTTAAACAGGCTCAAGTTGACACTCTTTCATAACCAGTATTATCACTGGGTGAACATTAATTACCAGCAACTGTAAAACCACCTCATAGCTCCAAGTGATAAATGAAGGTAAAATGAAGCTGGTTTTAAACTGAAAGTGGTAGCATACGCCAAGTCCCACAACAACTGTGCTGCTGCGAGAGAATAAAGTGTAACCGAGAAAATCGTAAGAGTTTAGAGATTTAAGGAGGACTTATTAAGAAGTGTATCCAGATCAAAATGTGTAACGACAGGAGGCACTGCACACTGGCCAATTCTAGAGAAACATGGAGCATATATGATTCGTGTGCAGCGTCAAAATGGATATATAGTTTCAAGGCCAAGAGTCTTGTGAGGCAAGACAAAGTTTACAAATTAAGAAAATACTAGCACTGAACTTCATAACATTTCTCATATATTACAATATAATATTATACATACAGTTAGTAAATTTGTAAATCCATTTCAAGTACTTGACACCATGTTAGTTCGTGTAAAATAACAGAGGCCTAAGTGACGTCACTACGGTAGTGTTTACACCAGCTAGGTATGTTTGATGTGTATTATAGTCGGTAATTTACAATATTTGGCCACATTTTGAAAAGAACTGGATAAATTTTAAACAACCAAAACTGCAGAATTGTTGCATACAAAGTTCACTGATTGAAACATTGTTAAAATCCTATTGAAACTCCAAAACTGCAGGGGTTTCAGGGGCCTCTGGAGAAGCTATAGCTTACGCAACTCCTTTAGCTATGACCCTCACGCCTTCGGCGCTTGAGCCATTTTCAACGATAAGTTGGGCTAGTCTTATACAGCAAGTATAGCTCAAAAGCCACTTTTTAAATGGAAATCCTGTACGCCCAGTCGTATTATCCACTGGCGTATATGGTAGTTACATGCATATGTATATAACGCGTTTCTATACTTTAGGTATGGGGTCGATATCAGAGAAAGTGTTTCAATAATAAATCCCTGTGAACTTGGATGCTTACAGCTGGTTTCAATTGACTATTACTTACTATCAGACGTGATAGTTGGTATCATTTGGCACAAACTGAATAAATTGACAGAGTAGGAGAGAAACCAGATACAATGGAATCAGAAATACACATACATTTCTGCTCCTCAGACGATAGATGTATACTTCCACCACGTACCTTATGTCTTCTGTGCGGTTTTACTTAGTGAAATGTACAACTACAATACAATAGTCTGGAGCATCCGAACGCCTAGTTAAAACTTCTGATTTTGTATTTTCTCTCAATATTAATCCATGCTGGTTAACTGTTCTTGGTGATGCTGTTTTATATGTTCTGTTAATATTATCTGTTAATTCCGCTTTAAGTTTTCGATATATCAGTTTCTGTAATGGAGGATTAGTTTGTAACGAATAGACAATATATTAAAAATAGCTATAACATTACCACTGTCAGCATAACATACCAAGCCTATACACCTCATACAGGCTGCGTCTTCACCTTGCTGTCTATATATGCTCAATCTGAAAGTAACTTTAGCTTCACATACTTCGTTTGTTATTTATATCAAGAAAACTATGTCGCACACAATACTAACTTCAAGGTTTTTATATACTCAATATTTATGTTATAGCGAGTTAATAATATGTGTATTTATATACGTAGTCATAAAATTAATAATGTATGGAAGTATGAATAGTTTTCATTCTCTTGTGGCAAATACTGTCATTATTGTTACAACTGGGGCGGCGAGCTGCCGGGTAAAACGCTTCGTGGCATTTCGTCCCACTTTATGTTCTGAGTTCAAATTCTGCCAAGGTCGACTTTGCCTTTCATCATTTCGGGGTGGATAAAGTAAGTACCAGTTGAGTTCTGGTGTCAATATAATCGACTAGCCCCTCCCCCAAATTTCAGGTCTTGTATCTCTAGTAGAAAGTATTATTATTACAAGTAAGGTGGTGAGTTGGTAGAGTTGTTAGGTTAGCATGCTGGACAAAATGCTTAGCGGCGTTTCGTTTGTCTTTACGTTCTGAGTTAAAATACTGCCGAGATCGATTTTCCCTTTTCGAAGTCGATAAAATAAGTATCAGTTGAATGCAATAAACTTACCACTCTGTCATCGAACATACTGGCCTTGTGCCAAAATCTGAGCCATTCCTATAATTACAAGTAATTGACATTGTTACTACTCTACCTCATTATTCTTTCTTCAGTTGCCATTATTATTACAAGCTCTTGCTAAGAATTGTTGCATAATTTTGAATTTAGACTTTTCAGCAATTCTCAACATAAACATAATTCTTAAGCAAATAATAAACAATTTGGTCTTCGTACATTGCATCCATTCTACACACGTTTCTTATTTGCATATGTTTCAGGCATATTCTCTGCACTTGTTTATAATAATCAATCACCCAAGGAATGTCGGTTACAGGAATCTGTCTCTTCTAAACAAACAGTCAAGTCACTTGGTGAACATCTACATATTCCAAACTCCTCTGCTGTATTTCTCTTCGGTTATACTTTCCTTTTATTTTTACTAGAATTCTCTCACACGCTTACACTTTGGATTTTGGATTATGTAATATATTTTTGGTTTTTTTATGGCTTTATGTTTTCTATTTGAAATTTTTTTTGTATACATGTAATGTTACATTACACAATTCTATAACTTGGATTTTATATTTCCAAATATGCATTTTACACTTTTTGTGTTTTGTATATTCGTACTTTTTTTCATATTTATCTATACTCATGCATCCACGGGTAAATGTGTAGCCTTTGCGTATATATTTACGTGTTGTTTCACCCAGCAAACTAAATGTGGCTACAGAATTAACATATACAAAACATCGTTCAAAAGTATGTACCATTAATGGTATATACATGTAATATGTGCATGCGTTCGAGTATAAGTGTGGGCGTGTGGGTTTGTGGGCGATGTGTGACCCTATATATACATTGTCTAAGTGCAAAAGTTTATATACTAATAATGAATTTATAATGATATAACGATAATGAATAAATTTTTTTAGGTATCGAGGCTTGTGCACATATGCATCGGTTTGCATGTATGTACGCTCATACACACACACCTGTATGTATATGCATATGTCTGTGCATATATAGGTGCTTGCACGTGTAAGTACAGGCACATAGATAAGAATACATCCACGCATGATTATATATTAGCATGACCACAGTCTAATAATTGAAAAAAAGTATGAGATGTGTTATATATATATATATATATATATATATATATACAGGGGTTGGACAAAATAATGGTAACAACTAGCATCATGACATGATAATTTTGAAATATCTGTAAAACCGTGAAAAACATGTTTAGTTTTATGGTTTGTTTTTTTATTTATTATTAGTGTTGCTTAATATGTATTACTAAAAGTGCTGTTTCTTTTCAGAAAAAGTAATTAAAGTTCATTAAAATGACAGATCTGTCGGACTTTCAAAGTGGTCAAATTGTTGGTGCTCATATGGCAGGCGCTTGCGTAACAAAAGCAGCCGAAATGTTTGTTGTATCAAGAAGTATTTTCTTGAAAGTAATAATAACCTTTGAGATAGAGGGAAAAAGCTCATCGTTGAAACAAATATAGAACAACATGATACTTTACTAGACACCAACGTTGAGAGTCATGCATCCTGAGGAGAAAATTGCTTGAGGTTGTAGATCAAAAATGTTATAGAACTCTTTGTGAATGTAGTGAGAAAATTTGGATAGATAAGGACCGTCGAACTCTTGCGCAAATTGTTTGAAAGGATCACACAAGTACAGCTCCCAAAATTACTGCAGGGCTTAATGGCCACCTCGAGAACCCGGTTACCACAAAAACTGTTCGCCGGTAGCTGCACAAAGCCGGATTTCACGGGAAGACTGCAATCAGAAAACCACCACTTTAAAAAATAAACGTTGCAAAGCGTTTGGAGTGGAGTTAAAACCTACAGAATTGGTCCCTAGAACAGTGGAAAAATATTATTTTCTCGGATGAGTCATCCTTTACCTTATTCCAGATCACGGGTCAAGTATACGTGTGGAGAGAGCCAAAAGAAGCATTTGACCCAGACTGCTTCCTTCCAAGTGTTAAACATGGATGAGGATCTGTGATGATCGGGGGGGGGGGCAAACTTGGAAATCCGCCGGCCCAATGGTTTTTCTTCATGGCAGAATTAATAGGCAAGCATTTTATCTGATCAAATTCTTCCTATGGTTGTGGAACTGCTTCCGGAAGGAAACAATCTTTCAGGATGATAATGCACCAATTCACACAGCTCAAGTTGTTACTGAATGGCACGAGAAACATTCTAGGGAGGCTGAACGTCTTATCTGGCTATCACAGTCCCCAGATCTCAATATTATTGAACATTTATGGTGCATTTTAGAAAAACAAGTAAGGAGTCGATGTCCTCCACTATCATCACTACAAGAACTGAAGACTGTTTTAGCAGAAGAATGGAGAAAAGTTCCTTTGGAAACAATTCAAACTTTGTACGAGTTCATATCTCGTAGAATTCAAGGTGTAATTACTGCCAAAGTCCGTCCTACCCCATATTAAAATAAATTTGTTTGAAGTTTTAAGGTGTTTCCGTTATTTTGTCCAACCCCTGTATA
>NC_068997.1:1482188-1483150 GCF_001194135.2 Octopus bimaculoides
ATATATGTATGTATGTATATATATAACTGACGGTATATGCATATGTGTATTTTATAAGTTCGTGGGTATATTTTCAAATAGCGCACATGAAGAAAGTACTGGACAAAAGAATAATAGTACCGAACGACCCACATTTGAGCAACACTTAGCATGTATGTATGTATGTATGTATGTATGTATGTATGTATGTATCTATCTATCTATCTATCTATCTATCTATCTATCTATCTACCTATCTACGTATTCCTCTGAAAATGTCTTTGTTCACATGTTATAAATACATCTTTAGAAACCGTGAAAATGATATACATTAGGGAGAAATATAGAAATCGTATGAAAGACTAATGTTTTTGTACGGTGTTTCGAATCCGAGATAAAAGCGTGATATCTTTTTATGTTAGTCTAGTTTACATTAACGTTAGCACTACTACAAAATTAGGTACGAAGGCAAGATCTCTGATAAGAGATTATGTTGTTTGGGTCATTGTTAAATACAATTTTGACTAGTTAAACGAGAGAGATAAAAGATAAGGGTGAGGCGAAAGACAGAGTTAGTTAGAGAAAGAAAGAGATGGTAAGGAGAGTCAGCCATTTTAACATGTTGCTGTAATTTTTATTTACTCTGAAAGTTACTAAGAGAGAAAGAAAAGTTGAGCTTTATTGAAGAGCCAGAATCTATCGTTGAAAACAGAAACGACAGAATTCTGAATTATTTCTATGGTTTTGTCCGTCAACGGTACAGTCTCTGAAAATATATCAAATATTTATATAATACATGACTGTATTTATCCAGCACATATTCCTATAGAAGTACACAGGCATATATACACTCATATATATATATGTGTGTGTGCATTCATAAGATGTGTGTATACATTTACGTATGTATGAAAACATATATATATATATATATACATATATATATATATATATATATATATATATATATATATATATATATA
>NC_068997.1:1483262-1486282 GCF_001194135.2 Octopus bimaculoides
ATATATATATATATATATATACACATATATATATATATATATATATATATATACGTATATGTATATATACCTGTATGCATATATTCATATATGTCTACGTATGTATATATATATATTCGTGTGTACATTTGTATGTATATATATATATATATATATATAGAAATATATATATATATATATATGTTTTTGTTGTATGTCTTCACTAATGTCAGTGTCGCAGTCGAACGTTACTCTCGATTACGTTTGACATCATAATGAAACGGAATACGGGATAATATAAATAACAATAATAAAGATAAAAACATTAACAACAGTAACAACAACATTAATAATGGGTTACGGAACATGCTACTTTAAGAACGATATTGACAGGTTGTGTTACTAGACACTAACGTGGGCGAGGGTTAATCAGCGTTGAGAATCATATATCCTCATGAGAAAATTGCCTGATGTCGTAGATGAAGAATACTATAGAACTCTTTGTGAACGTAGTGAGGAAATCTGGATAGATACATACGTGGAAAGAGAGGAGTATGAAGAAAAAGAAAAAAGAATACTGAGTGAAAGATAATGGAATGGTAAAAATATGTACGGGTTGTTTCCGTGTGCATTGAGCAGTAATGCAGATACTAATGGAATGTGACGTTTGCTAAAGAAAAGTGGCTTCAAGCCAAGGACAGACGTGCTTATCTGTGCTACGCCGGAACAACCACTTAAGATCAATTACGGCATATGTGGGATTGACGATACAGGAGTAAGTGACCAGTGAAGATTGCGCTGTTATAAACGTGATTCTGTAAGGGATAGCCTGAATGAATGTACGAAACTGGTTCAAAAAGGATACAAAAGAAGATACGATGTCACAAGAATGATTTATTGGCAAATTTGTGACAAGTATGGATTGGATTGAGCCAGAATGAGTGAGAACAATTAGCTATAGTAGTAATAATATCAACTGGCAAGTACTTGTAATAATAATAATGATAACGACGGTGTTTGCCACAAGAAGATGAAAATTATTCATACTTCCACACATTACTAATTTACATATTAAATCATATATTCATATCTTGCTATAACATATGAGTGATCGAGAATGACAAGGTAACTCTACTGTGGTATATATCAATCGACTAAGATCATCCAAAGCAATATAAAGCGCCTGGTGATAACAGATTATCGGAAAGAAAAGAGAAGCAAACCAAATATGATGATTTGAAGTGGGAGTTAAAAAGAGTGTGATGACTGAAGAAGATGAATGTTGTAGCTGTTATACACTTAGGAACTCTAAGTGTCACGTACACAAATTGGATTGAAGAGATAGTTATAAATATGAAGATAGGGCAACGCAGTGTTTTCGAAATCTGAATGAAGAGTTACCTTCGCTCACTAGCAGATGACGGCAGATACATTCTTACGTTTCCTAGCGAAGTTGCCGTGTTAAACAATAATGATAACGACCATGATAACCATCTCCAAACCAAATGTAGTGAGCTACAACAAAAAAGTATAGACGCATGCATGACTTTATTAGAGATAGATTGCATTGAATTGTTAGTCAGATTTGCTGACTTATGAGCATGTGTCAGAGGCTGTAATGACGAATGGCTTCGACAAAATTTTATGAAATTTCTCCATTCACACTCAGTAGGAAAAAGGGTCAGATATAAGTTTACAACAGTAGAGGAGATACCAAACAAACTGAGAAAATTGAGTTGCATCAGAATTTAGCCAGAGACATGACGAGATTGTGCAACATAAAGGTGACAATTGGTCCGGTGCACTTGGCACAACACTCAGACTGCTATCTATGAAGCTGTGGGATAGTGGAATGAAGACAAGACTGCACAAACATGTCACTGCCTATTCTGCAAGAATTCTATGAAAGATTCTTGAGATTTGAGAAAGTTTATCTTCATTAAAGCTCTGGAAAGCATTTCTGCTAATTAAATGAACATGCTATTGCTTCTGTATAATAAATGCATAATTGTATTATGTAAAAAAAAAGTAATAACTGTATATAACATTATAAAATGATTTTGTATATTAAAATATATACGGTCATACATACATATATACGTACGTACATACGTTCATACATGCATATATTCATACATCTTTTACATTTTGCTTGATTAGCTTATTAAACTCCGTCTATGCTGGGGCACTGCTTTTAGGGACTTTAGTCGAACGGCTCGGTCCCAGTACTTTTCTAAACCTGATACTTATTCTATCGATACTTTCGGCAAACCACTATCCTACTGGAAAGTAAACAAACCAACACCAATTGTCAAGCGGTGGTGGGAGACAAACACATACACAAACACACAAACACACACACGACACTCACATGATATATTGCCTTGGATTTTTTCAGTATCTGTCTACCAAATCCACTCACAACTTTCGTTCGGCCCGGAATAATAAGAAGACACGTGCTCAAGGTGCCACGCGATAGGGTTCAAACTGGAACCTTATGGTTGATACAATAATGTATTCCTTGAGGATTCGTGATTGAGCATTTGGAGTATTTATCGCAGGGTTCCAAACAACCATCATTGTGAAATGCGTGCATGAATTTTCATTTAAACTTATGTTTATCCCTTTTTCCTACGTTCACTCTGTCACTCATAATTAGTAATACTGTATAATTAGTAATACTGTATAATAGTTAGGTAACAACTATGAAGAAAGCAGACTAGATTATGAAAGCCTGCGTGGAGCCCTGAACGTAACACGTGCGGTGAGCTGGCAGTATCGTCAGCACGCCGGACGAAACGCCGCTGAGCATTTTGCCTTTCCGTTCTGTGTTCAAGTTTCTCCGAGGTCATTTTTGCCTTTTCAATTTTATGGCATAAGTACCAGTAGAAACGATTACACACACGCACACGCACACACACACACACACACGCGCGCGCATACACACACACACACGCACATATATATATATATATATATAAATTTTTTAAAAAAATACTAAAACATTATGTACGTTAGTTGAAAGAAGTTGCCCAGTAGAC
>NC_068997.1:1486332-1490822 GCF_001194135.2 Octopus bimaculoides
GTCAAGATCACCAGCAGTCTACCTCCCACACACAGCCCCTCGTTCCCGATCACCGTTCGTTATCTCCCCCTTTCTTAGCTCTCCTGAAATAAGAATTTCTAACTTCCGGTCAGTCAGCCATTGTTATGATCGGCCATTATTATGATTGACCGTTGACTGAACACTATTCAATTTTTTTTCTCTGTGTTTTTCTCCTTGTCTCCGTATTCTTTCTGTTGAAGAGCGTAGCTCGAAACGTCAAAGACTTTCCGTATTCCCGAGCGTCATACTAATATATACTTTTGTTATTTACACCACCTGTCCTCGTCTGTTGTTATTTTTTGTATAATCTCCCATATATATATATATATATGCGCAAGACTTTCACAAGCACTAACACTATATGTGTATACAGATTTTACAAATACATTATCTATATAAATATACGTATATATATGCACATATATACATGCATACGTATATACACATGTAGATAGTTATATACATACACATATACACGCATGCACACACACACATACACACATACATGTATATACATCTAAACGCGTACATATAGATACATTTATACATATATGACTTAATATTGTTAAGTTAACTTCAAATTTAAATTGAATTTAACATATGTCTGAGCTTTTAGACAGCTATAATGACCTCTCAATAATGTAGCTGGCGTCATCCAGCCTCCCGCTCCTTCTGTCTTTCCCTCTCACTCTCTCTCACACACACATTTATAAAGTACACATTTTATAACATGCTATTATCGAAAATGTCTACAGGACAGATTTTATCTTCCGTGGGCAATGAAAATTAGAGTCAATTTTATTTGTTTCTTGTTGCTGCATTCCAACAGCAGATAAAGGCATATTTCTGTCCACTAACACACTTTTAGTATATTACTATTTATATAATTTATACAGTATAAATAGTAACACACACAAACACACATACACACACACACACGCACACACAAACACACACACACACACATACATACATGCATACATACATACATACATACATACATACATGCATACATACATACATACATACTCGTCTGAAGGCCGGACGAATATCTCAGGTCATTTAGAATATTTAATTAGAATAAGGTGAATCAAAAATGGGGAAGTAGAAGTAGTTAATGTCTTACAACTGTTTTCGAGATATCTCAGGTGATGGGTCAACATATCCATACACCGGGCATTCTGTCTTCAGCGACAAGGTGTGTATTCAGGAAGGTTTTAGATTGAGCATTCGCAGTATATAAACGAATAAAATAGTAGTTAGAATAATAAAGGTCAGAAGAATAAACTTTACAGTTCATCTTGTTCCAGAGGGTATGGAGGTTAGTCCAAACTTCCACGAAGGTATAGCCCTTTAAGTACAATCCCAGGTAAATCCAGGCAGTATTTTGAATGTTGCATTCGGATTGAAGGAATAGATCAAGTGGTTAGCTTGTAAGAAAAATGGTCCGCATGGATACATGGTGTGAGAAAGAAAGACATCATGATAGACAGATAGATCAGAGAGAAAGGGTGTGTGTGTGAGTGAAGAAAAAGAGAAAAGAAAAGAAGAGTAAGAGAAAAGGGAAGAGAAAGAGAAAAGAAATGATTTCAAATTTTGGCACAAGGCCAGCTGTTTTAGGTGGTCAACTGGTGCTTATTTTATCAACCCAAAAAAGGATGAAAGGCAAAGTCGGCCTCGACGGTATTCGAACTGAGAACATGAAAACGGACAAAATACTGCTAAACATTTCGCTCGGTGTGCTAACGATTCTGCAGCTTGTCTCATAATAATAATAATAATACTAATAATGATAATAATAATAATAATAATGATGATGATATTAATAATAATAATAATAAAAGTAATAATAATAATAATAATAATAATAATAATAATAATAATAATAGACAAGACTACCGACAGCGACAAAAGCAGAATGTGTGGTGAGAGGTGCGAAACGGTATGGCACATCGTTAGAGGATGCCCGAAATTGGAACAACGTGAATACAAAAGACGCCATGACAATGTGGCAAGAACGATCCATTGGGAATTCTGTGGAAATCCCGGAGGATTTGAAATGGGAAATACGAATGTTGTAGTTAATGAGGAGAGTAGGCGTGATACCAATAGTGATTGGTGCACATATAAGTATCAATACCAGCATGGCTGAAAGAGATCGATGCAGGTGTGAAGGTAGAACACCTGCAAAAATCAGCATTGCTTGGAACTGCAACAATTCTTCGCAGGGTTCTTGCAGCATGACCAGTAACCAATTGTTACTTTAGTCTGCTAGCTGTGTACAGTGGAGGGGACACTTTCCATCATACCCAGTAAAATAAGCTGTGAGTTTTCATCACATAATAATAATAATAATAATAATAATAATAATAATAATAATAATAATAATAATAATAATAATCCTTTCTGCAATAGGCACAATGCCTGAACTTTGGGGGAGGGTATAAATCGATTACATTGACCCCAGTGCGTAACAGGTACTCATTTAATCCACCCCGAAAGGATGAAAGGCAAAGTCGACCTCAGCGAAATTTGAACTCAGAACGTAAAGACAGACGAAGTCCGTCTTTACGTTCTGGGTGCCGCTTACGTTCAAAATGCCGCTTACGTTCACAATGCCGCTTAGCATTTTGTCTGGCAGTCACACGATTCTGCCAGTTCACCTAATAATAATAATGATAATAATAATAATAATAATAATAATAATAATAATAATAGTAATAATAATAATAATAATAGTAATAATAATAATAATAATAATGATATGTAAGAAACGTCTCGTTTCATAGTGAGACAAATATATGTTTGAAACAAGTGAATACAATAACAGTCAAATAACAACATGGCATCAAACATCTACGATAGACCTCAATTAAATTTACAGATTCCTCCCTTCACCACCACAAAACACCTGTTTATTCTTTGTTCTTATTTCCTACCAATTTGTAATTAATTCAAGCTATAAAAAACACTGCAACGAAATTGCTTAATGAGGCATATAAACTGTAAACGTTGATGCTAAAAGAAGGTAGAAAGGCCTCTGGCAATCACTAGTTGAACTTGCTAAATCAAAAGAAATAGTTGTAATAGTGTGAGTGTGTGTGTGTGTGTGTGTGTGTGTGTGTGTGTGTGTATGTGTGTGTGTGATAATTTGGACACATGACTAACTATTAATGCTTGCTGCGCGACTATCTGTAATATTAAAGAAACTAATTGAATTATTTTTGGTACTGCGGTGTCTGTTTAGTGTTGGCAGTGGAGTCCGTGGTAGTCAGGGTTATAGCGGTGAATAACTGCATTGTAGTATGTTGAACATATAAACATGGACACATATCTTTAAACAATATAGACTTATGCACATAGGAAGAACTCACCGAAATAACTGTACTTATATATCTTTTTGACATCTCTCTCTCTCTCTCTCTCTCTCTCTCTCTCTCTCTATCTATCTATCTATCTATTCACGCATACGGTTGTGTGTGTGTATGAGTACAGATACAAAATGATGAATGTCTCATAAAACTAGAAACTGGTCAGACCTACCGAATTATGCGTATGTTAACAATATTGTGTAGGCGTGCGAATTTGCTTGTGTGTAACCGTGTATATATAGCACACACACGCATACATATGTCTGTGCGAGCATATGCGTCTGTTTACGTAGTAGTTTGCTCGTTATAAAGAGTACAAACAGATGTTCTTGTATGTTTGTATTCCCATTTGTTGTTGAAACGTTCCATGCTTTAATAAGAACAAATATGGCCCCTAGGAAGATAAATATCCATGTAATATTTCTGTAAGTCTCTTTTTGAATTGTTGGGATTTTATTACCACCACCACCACCACCACCACCACCACCACCACCATCTTCATCATCATCATTATCGTCATCATTGTAGATATTATGTTCGTTCAATTCTGTTTCCATTTGTTACCGAGTGTCTTCCCAATACGGAGGGCAAAGAAACTCACTGTATACATTGGTAGGCTATTAAAATAAATACACAAAGATTGTTCATTTACAAAGTCATGTGATGAAAAAAAGGGGAAGAAAGCAGAGGGAAGGGGGGGAAAGGACAAAATGAAAAGAGCAAAGAAAATAAGGGGAAAAGGATAGAACATTCACAGCAACAATGCTTTTGTCAATTAAAGATTTGTTGTTGTTGTTGTTATTATTATTATTATTATTATTATTATTATTATTATTATGTGAGAGGGCAGTGCATGCCATCAAAGTGACACTGGGGTAAAATATACAAAGCCCGTCTGATATGGGTACACCAGGCACATGCATCACAACCATATGTGCGCTACATGGTGATCTCATATCAAAATAAACAGCACATGACCTCGCAGGTGGGGCCCAGTTAGAATTTTCCTCAGGTCAAGTAGCCCATTTCGTTCAAAAGGTCCCTAAATAAGGTTTGTTTAAGGATATTGATAAAAACACCCATGTTTCCAAAGGTGAA
>NC_068997.1:1491772-1494065 GCF_001194135.2 Octopus bimaculoides
CGGGATCGATAAAATAAGTACCAGTTGAGTACTGCGATCGATGTAATCGACTTACCCTCTCCCCGCAAAGGTTTCAGGCCTTGTGCCTATAAGATAAAGAATTGAGGAAAGATAACTTCCTTTTCGGTTTACGCTCTCATCGCCATTTTAAAGCTGCAGTTGGAAAGGAAAGTGACGGTAGAAAGGGAAGTGACGGTGGAAAGGGAAGTGACGGTGGAAAGGGAAGTGACGGTGGAAAGGGAAGTGACGGTGGAAAGGGAAGTGCTACTTGCCAGTAAATTTGTTAAAAGACAGGTGGACTGTGGGGAAATGGTTAGAGTGAATGGCCCTACTCTATATGTGCAGCTGTAGAATGGAGAGAAGGAGAGAGGACTCATGCCTTTGATGGTAAGTGTAATCCTAAGTCTGTGAAGTCCCTTGATTGATCCCTAGGTAGAGATTCTCCTGTAGGAGGAGGACTGCATCATTGATGTTAATATACTTTGTATACTATGTATACTTTTATCGCATTTCACCGTTTTTTCACCTTTCTTTCTTCCCATGGTTTATGTAAATCCCTACACTAAATGCTGTCTGTCCTTGTGATGTCCCCATCATATATGCTCCTATGGCTAATAAAAGAAATTATTATTTTTATTATTATTATTATTATTATTATTATTATTATTATCATCGTCATCATGAAAGCAGTGATGATGATGATACCACGGATGATGATTCAAATACCACGGAGGTCGACTTTGCTTTTCGTCCTTTCGGGGTTGATAAATTAAGTACCAGTTGCGTACTGGGGTCGAACAAATCGACTGGTCCCCTCCCCCCAAAATTTCGAGCCTTGTGCTTAGAGTAGAAAACATCATTATCATTATTACTTTTTTCTTCTTTCTTCAAATTTTCTTCCATTTCTCGCCGTGTGTTTTTTGTATATCTAGGGCAGAAAAGCTCGTTGTATGCATTCCCAGTTTACACACGCAAGTTTACAGGTAAAATATGTATTTAAAAAAATTAACAAATGAATAAATTCCTGAATGGATGTTGTTTTCACAGCGATAATGCTCTTCTCAGTACATGACTCGTCCCAGTTAACACGATTCTTTGCACTTCCTGTAGGGATGGTAAGCCTGGTATCATTTTCAAATAGGTTTCAGCACCTTTTATTATTATTATTATTATTACTATTACTATTATTATTATTATTATTATTATTATTATTATTATTATTATTATTATTATTATTATTATTATTATTATTATTATTATTATCGTCATCATCAGCATCAAGGCAGTGACAAAATGCTTGGCGTCATTCCGTCCCTCTTTACGTTCTGTGTTTAAATACCGCGGAGGTCGACTTTGACGTTCGTCCTTTCGGGATCAGTAATATAAGTACAAGTTTAGCAATGGGGTTGATATAATCAACTCGTCACCTCCTTTACAATTTCAGGTGCAGTGCCTATAGTAGAAAGAATTATTATTATTGATCGTTGAACAAGAAACTAGGCTGATTTCAGCTGCCTCAGTTTTTGTCAGAAACCTGCATGTATTCCCAATCTTTCAGAGGAATGTTTACCTAATTTTTCTCAGTCGTACAGGCATATACGAATGAATGAACGAATGAATAATGACTAGGAGTATTTGTGTGTGCATATGTATGTTCTGTATATGAAGTGTATACAGTCAACTATGTACGGAACACATTTGAATGCATACGAAATGTTTGTGTAAGACGCACTGACAAAAGCAATATGTGATGATATACATCAGGACAATACACATCATAGTTTCTAAAGGGAGAGGGATTAATTAAAGAAACGCTGATAATTTTCGTAAATTAGTAGGTCATCACATTTTCAACTAAACTTCTCACACCGAACCATTGGGTTTCCTACTGAAACAAACACTCCCAGAAAACATACACATATATAAATATATGTCTGCATATGCTTGCTCAAAAATATATACATACTTATGTATATATACAAACATGTGTACCGACACATGCAACACACACATATACATATATGTGATGTTGGATTAATCATCTACTAGTTGTTGAAAGACTGGTTAACCATGAAATAAATATAATGCCATAAACTCCATATACTCTTCTATTTGTTTCACTCATTTAACTGCGTCGATGCTAGTGCAACCCTAGGACTTCTTCTATCGGTGTATTTTGCCGAACCACTAAGTTACGGGGACGTAAACCCACCAACATCAGTTATCAAGCGAAATACACACGCACAACATATATATATATATATATATATATATATATATATATATATATATA
>NC_068997.1:1495555-1504238 GCF_001194135.2 Octopus bimaculoides
CCGATACTTGTGCGTTTATGTCGCCGTACCCTAGTGGTTCGGAAGAGGCACCGAT
This sequence comes from Octopus bimaculoides, assembly GCF_001194135.2. Taxonomy (NCBI): domain Eukaryota; kingdom Metazoa; phylum Mollusca; class Cephalopoda; order Octopoda; family Octopodidae; genus Octopus; species Octopus bimaculoides. The sequence continues at coordinate 1,495,611 of NC_068997.1, forward strand.
AGAAAAAGTACTAGGCTTACAAAGAATAAGTCATGGGGGGCAATTTGTTCGACGAAAACCCTTTAAGGCAAAACTCCAACATGGCCGCAGTCAAATGAATGAAACAAGTAAAAGAATAAAAGAGTAAAAGAATATATTTACCTAGATATACTGAGTTTCTCTGGGCATGTCTTATGTTATATTCTTTCAGCAGTGGTTCCTTTAACATTTTTACAGATTCTGCTATTTCCTTCTGATTGCTTAGGGTAACTTTTTTCTCATATGTAACAACAATAATTCAATATGCATACCATTATTTCCACTCTTGGTACAGCTTTCTAACGAGGTAAATCCGATTGCACACACGCGGCCGTACGCCTGATATATATATATATATATATATATATATATATATATATATATATATATATATGCATATAAATAAATCGTTATGCATGCCTAGTCATCTCTCTACATAGTAAAATAATCAGGGTATCAGAATATATCTTTGCAATTTTGGAACGGATATTTTTGGAAACCTTTGCTAAGAGTAAACATGAGAAAAATCAAAATTAAAGGCAGTATCATTTTAAAATGTAATAACATTAAAAAATAGAGGTTGTGGTGTGGAGTACGGAATACGGAATAAATTTAATGTAAGTGTCTAACAGCTTCTGGTAAAATGAATAACTTTGATTACGCGAGGAAAATGCACAATACAGTGACGTAACCTGGAAATATGTTTTCCTATGTTTCCATCCATAGAAGCATGACGAAACATCTGGAAACATGTATATGCAATGATGATAAATTCTAGATATATATTCACAACTTAAATTTGGACACCACTTTAGAGAAAAGTTAATAGAATCCATTTAATGCTTTCAAAAGTGATAGTAAAATCGTGTTTATTCGAATGTCATCATATATACATTTTCAGAAGTTAAATATTTCAGTCATGATTTTAAAACTTAATTGAATGTAATTATAAATGATTCAATTAGAACTCATTTTCGAACCAAGGAGAACAATTCTGGAAATCTCTTCTGTTCACGTATTCGGATTAAAAAAATTAAAATTCTTTGTAAAAACAAGTTTTTTTTTCTTCTTTTGTTTAAGGGGTCGATTCTAAAATCGAAATTTTGACATTGAAGCTCGAAAGTAAACACTCAGAGATATTTGATATGGCATTCTACTCTTTCAATTCCACTGATTATATATCTGTTATCTGCTACGGCAATTTCATTGTTGTGATTGTTATCACTGTCGAAAAGAAGCTAACGTCTTTGCACTGGATTTGGTTTATATCAATGTAGGTTGGTTATGAGCGATAAGCAAATGAATTTACCTGGCGCAAATATTCCCAAACAATCTAGTGACATACACACTCACTCAAATACGTATATTATCTGCGCGTGCGTGCGTCTATGTGTGTGTGTGTGTGTGTGTGTGTGTGTGTAAGTGCGTGTGTCAAAACTAAACATATTCTCCACATTGAAAAATATATTATTTCTACTAACCTTTTCAATTAGGAAATTATTCTAAATAATTAATCAAACACATCTTTTGCCGTTTAAACACTTTTTTTTTACGTTTGGTGCAATCCTCCTTCATACAATATTTTTAATTAAAGCAATTTTTACTGTATTGCAATGGAAAAAAAATATAAACAATCAAATAATAAAGACAAGAAAGACATTTCTTGATGAGTCTCTGCGTAATTAAATCTTCTATCGCCCATCCCATAACTTGTCATTTTGACAAAAGTAATTAAACAGATTAGCGATTGCATGACATATGGAATAAAACCAAAACTGATTAACTATTAATTTCACTTTCACTAAAATCTTCTGAGTAGTCTGTGACTACTACAAGAACGTGATTCAGTATATATATATTTAATATATGTACTTATATATAGGCGTAAAAACATAAATATAATTATGTGATTGAGTGTTTATGTGTTTGCGTGTTTAAATATATATTTTAGAAGTAGCTGTTTATTTGATTACACAAATCAGCAGAAGATGATTTCAGATGGCTCAGAAATAATTTCTGTTTCCTGTTTCGTAACTGTGCTTGCTCAGTTTTTTTTCTTCAATAGTTTATTTTTGTAATGTAATTAATCATATTCAATAATTATATTTGAAACCTTTTTTGATCATTTTCAGGTTATTTAAGCAGATCATTACCGTGTAAACGTGTAAAATCGTCTGCTATGTTTCTGACACTTTTAGCTCGCAGAAAATGATAATCTGTCAAAAGGAACTTATGAAAATATGCTTTGACTATGGAATGGGGAAGAAAAACTGAATTTGCTCCCCTTTTTAAGTGGATTACATGATTAGTTAGCAAGAGAGATGGTAAATGATCTTTTAAGTGCAGTCGGTAGAAGTGCTGGACATTTTAGAGATCCTGAATACTCCACCGAAGAAAATTTCCAAGCAAGATTATTGACTGAAGAGCATTTTACTTATCTCACTACAGTCGTATCACTCGCAAGACGCCTGACAATAACTATCGTTCAGAGCTCATCACAAATCTATCTCAAAATCATGTGGCAGTTGGTTGGCACGTTTTCATTTATTCTTCACGAAGAAATGTGAAAGCAGTTCTATTGCGAAACAGGAATATAATGTCATCGTTTCCCACTGAACATTTGCCCACCTAAAACAAGCTTCAAATACAGACACCATGGACGATTCGATAATATTCAACGCTGTGTTCATCAATTAAATTGCAGTAGAGATCTCAGGATGGTGGCATACTGGTGAGTCTACAGGCAGAATTTTCAAAATACTGATACTTTCTTTATTTCTTTGAGGCACTCTTGTTATCGTTAATCACTAAGGTCTCCCAGGAATGGGAAGTCTTTATATCTTCATCCAAAGTTCTTTGTCGAAACCTTTGGTGCCGTAAACGTTGGGGTAGAATGATTGTATTTCATATTTCATTTACCTGGTTCAGTCAGTTGACTGCGGCAATACTGGAGCACCGCCTTTGGCCGAACAAATCGACCCCAAGACTTATTCTTTGTAAGCTTAGTACTTATTCTATCGGGGACGTAAACACACAATCATCGATTGTCAAGTGATGGTAGGGGGACAAGCACAGACACACATACAAATATATATATATATATATATATATATATATATATATATATATATATATATGTATGTATGTATGTATGTATGTATGTGTATGTATGTATACATATACAACGGGCTTCTTTCAGTTTTCGTCTACGAAATCCACTCATAAGGCTTTGATCGGCCCGCGGCTATAGTAGATGACACTTATTCAATGTGCCACGCAGCGGTACTGAATCTGGAACCATGTGGTTGAGAAGGAAGCTTCTTACCACACAGCCACGAATATTCATGCAGTAAAAACGCGATGGCAGGTAAATTATAAACGTGGTATGTTTGTTGACTGTTGTTGGGTGCTATACTTCGGGAAAACAGACCGAGCTTATAAGAGAAAGTCAAATGCACAACATCAAATATATTGTGTAATGTATATGCTTCAATTACATGTGAATCTAATTGAATTTGTGATATAAAACACGAGGAAAAATTAATTTTACATACATTAATCAACTGTGTGCTAGGTGTTACAGGTCAAACAATAAACACTTTTTGCATAAAGTATTAATTAATATTACGAAATTATTGATAAAAACGAAACAAAAAAACTATTTCAAAAGCTAGACGTGTGAATGAAAAAGTCTTATTTTATCTCTGATGAAATATGTTTTGTTGATCTGTTTTTTCATTTGTTTAGTATATGACTAATTATGTTTATTAACTCAATAAAGATTATTTAAAACTTTTAATCGGGTTATATAACATGTAAGATGACAATAATATTTCTGTATTCTTTTATTTTTTGTACTTGTTTCAATCATTTGACTGCGGCTAATTCTGGAGCACCACTTTGAAGGGTTTTTAGTTGAACAAATCGACCTCAGGACTTATTTTTTTAAGCCTAGTATTTATTTTCTTTTGCCGAGTCGCTAAGGTACAGAAACGTAAACACACCAACACTAGATGTCAAACGGTGATGGGGGACTAACAACGATACAACAACACGCAGAGCTATATGTATATATGATAGGCTTCTTTCAGTTTCCGACTACCAAATCCAGTCAGAAGGCTCTTGTTGGCCCGAGGCTATAGTAGAAGGCATTTGGCCAAGGCGCCACGCACTTGGCCCGAATCCGAAATCATGTGGTTGAGAAGCAAGTTTCTTACCACTCAACCACGCATGCGCCTATTATTTCAAAATTTAAGTATAATTGACATTGTATGTTGTTGTAAGAGCAGAAAAACAGGTGCCTTTGGCGTGTAGCTAAAGGCATTATCTATCTATCTATCTATCTATCTAGCTATCTATCTATCTATCTATATATATCTATCTATACACTATATATGTATACAGTATGATATGTGTGTGTGTGTGTGTGTGTGTGTGCGTGTGGGTGTGTGTGTGTATGTATATTTTCTATATAGAAAATATACACCCCCCCACCCCCACCCCCACACGCACACAAACACACACACACACACACACATATATTGTTCAATTCTTTATATTTATATATACATATAGCGGCGTACGCACACATGTGTGCTCACCTTATAATGGGTAATGTATCTAATTTTTGTACGACTCTTTCACTCTATCTTTTAGTCCCCCACATACTTTCTTCCTCTTTTCTTTTTCTTGCCCACCTCTCTCTCTCCCTCACACATTTCTTGGCCCTCTCTTTCCTTAACTCACACCTTTCCTCCTCGCTTATCTCCCCTATACCTTTACCTTTGTCTCTGATTTTTTTCTAATCTTTCAATCCTGCTGCCCCCTACTCCTCTTACCTCCGTCCGCATGACCGTTATCCGGTCAGCCATGATCTGTCTTTCTTGGCCTGACTGCCGACCGCCGACCGCCGACCGCCGACACCTCTTATGTCCAAACCAGCTCCGTTCGATTCGTTCTCAGTCGAAAGACTGTTGTATTCTTGTTGTTTGTATTCGTGACTGCGTTCCACGTTCTCCGTTCTTGTCTTTGTTGCTCTACACATTCGCTAGCTTTCTTACAAAAAATCTAATGCCCTTAGCTTAGGCTTTTTAAGGGCCAACCAGATCGAACTGTCTCAAGCGTAACTGCCCGAAGCAGCAAGGACAGCTTGTAACTTGTCTGAGGAACGAAGGCCACGAATCACCCGTCTTTCTTTTTTGCCTGTCTTTCTAATTATTTCTGCTGTCCGACATTGTATTGTCTGTCTGTCCGAATGTTTTATTCTCCTCCGTTGCGTCTTTGTTCCATTACACACACACACACACACACACACACACACACACACACACACACACAAATATATATATATATATAATGTATGTATTGATCAATGATAGAAAATTCAACAAAAACGTACTCCATCTGGTGGGAGATAGATATAATTTATTTAAAGGTCACAATACATGCATTAAAGCGCTACAAATAGTTTCATATGTTGAGAAACCTCAAGCATAATCTTCAGGTTCAAACCACATATCATAACGAACTAAAAAAATAGAATAATAGAAGAAACGCGAAAAACTGAGAAGGCAGCATATCCTCCTTAGACCTTACATGATATCAAGTCAGTCAAGAGAATTTTCCAATTCTTCAAACTATATTTATACATATGCATGCAACCACTGAACATTTCTGACTTTGATTTCAATAGAGAGTTTGGGATCTTAGATCTGAACAGGATCTGCGCTGTTTCAGCCAAACAATGTCTATATTTATTCGATCCATTCACATAAGGTATGGCTTTCTCAATTACTTTCCATTGAATCACATACGGTGTTTCGTTATTTTTCAAAGTCCATACGTAGCTAACTTAGTAACTGTTCTTTTATCCCTATGTCGGAAGGAGACTATGTGATTGGTATAGCGATTTTTAAATTCACGTTCACATAATCCAGTATAGGTTTTCTTATCAGTTGTATTATTTTTTAGCGTTGCAGTACCTTCTACCTCATATATGATAAATTTAGTCATACATCGTTTATCAAGTGGACAAGGTCCTGGGCTTCGACAGTTGCCAATCGATTCAGGTTCTTGGTATTGACCACATGTAATGATTCTCTTCATATGGGGGCAGCAGCTATATGATAATTTTACAGAACGCCTATCAAATATTTTCCTATATCGGTGAGTGGTTGGAAAGTGTTTGTCTAGGAAAGACAGGAATCTTTTACAAATGTTAATTTTTTTTTTATATTAAGAGAAAAGGAAGGGGTGAACCATATAATTTTCCATAGCCTATTTTTAGGTTTCTTATTATCTTGATTAATACTAGAGTAGTTGCATGCATATGTATAAATGTAGTTTGAAGAATTGGAAAATTTCGCCCCGTTCTACTGTTTGTGTAACTTTTAATGCCAAAGTTTTGTACAAGTTCTTCCAACCCAGATTTATGACTGCTCCATAGATAAGTTTACCTATACTTTTGATTGATGAAACCGAGTCATTTGGATATGTTTCTTTCATGTGTTTCTACATAATTTAGAGCAATAGTGATCACATTAGAAATACTGATTAGAGAAAAGGAGATTTATTTCAATCAGCCCCTAACTAAACAGTTCCTGTAACACTGGTCTCCTTTATCTTCCTCTTAACCAGTATCAATCCGTTTACCGTTTTGATGTTTTGCAAACAATTCCTATGATTCTGGACTCCTTTATTTTCCTCCTAACCAGTATCAACCCGTTTACCGTTTTTAGCTCTTCAACTTTATCTTTATCTACTTGTCACACTACTAAAAGATTATACGCTGCATACGGAAACGAATTCTTTAGTGCATGACATCTTTAAAATTCATTAAATAAAAACCTCCACAGCAGCAGGTTTAGTAGCATTCTCTCTCCCACCCACCCCATCCTTGCACAGCCTACTTAACACTCTCTAATTTAGTATTCTTAAATTTGATGTGTCGCGAAGGAAAAGAGAAGAGCAAAATGTGGGAGTTGATGATAGATGAACTTGTGTTGAACAAATATAAAAATAGCAGCTCGTATTTTTATACTTTCCGATTAAGACACAACTAGAAACCTTAAATTTTATGCCGCGAGAAAGAGGATTTTATTCCCGTGTTTGAAATTATTAGTTTTTATAATTCTTGGAGGAAACCATCACTACTTGCATCAGATTCTACTGTATTACTAAATAGAGAATGTTTTCCAGAACTATTTATACGTCTTCTATAAATGTTTCAGTTATTTGCTACTTCAAGGACTTGGAGTAAGCTTTGGTTTCGACGGTTTCAATGATGTTTTTCTTTTTTTCAAAGTCTCAAATCTCTTGCAGCCTTACCATTGAGATTAGGCTCTTGTCACTCATTATGGATTATATGTCATTGATACTATACATTATCTCATCTAATGTCCGTTACTTTAAACTAACTTTTACTCCTCTAAACTTTGCCCGACCAATGCCTGTTCACGATGATTTCGAGGATCTCTTTGTCAGAAAAATACTGTCAAAATTTAACTAAAATATCAAATGAGATTATTTGAAACTTTTTACAGGTTGTATAAATTATTAAATTCCTTTATATTGACATACTAGTGACATTAAAGGATGTTTTCAAAGTTTCTCTATTGAGGAATTGTTTGCCTGGATAAGTAACTAATACATATTTAGCAAACTTACAAATGTTTGAAATTAACACTTTTTGGTAACTGGATGATAAATAAATGCTTAGATATTCCATGGTATCTGATAGTGATTCTTGAGACGTGTATTCCCAGATCGCAGAAATAAAATGAGCACAGTATTGCGGTAAATCAAGGAACTATTTATTTATATCGAGACTTTAGAATTTGTTTAGTATATCGAAGTAATCCGATTGATTCATGCTTCTTTCGTGTTTAGAATTTGATTTCTCTAACACAGCGAGAACCAAAAAAACCAGCATCATGCTCGAAAAACCTCGATTCTGTTACTACAATTTTCTTTCACTATTTCCATTACTGTTATCAGCTATCTTAAATCTTTACGCCTTAGTGCGCCACCTAGAGGTATTCAATGATCTAGTTAATTTAAATAGCAATGTGCTGCTGAAATTGAATATTTCAGAAGCGGATTTCATTTCTTGGATGCAACACACATTATTCAAATCAACGCATCGCTTCCCTGTTGCCAGTAAAACCGTAAGGATAATCAATTAGCATTTTTTGAAAGAAAAATACTTTTTTTACTGCATCACTGTAATTTAGCCTGGTGTTCAATTCGCTCGATTTTACCCTATTATGATCCTCCTACACTCTCACTTTCCCGTTATTGTTTTTTTTTTTTGTAATTTCTCGAGCATTTCGTCAAAATAGCTATTTTCAATCGATACAGACGTTCTGCTGGAGTTTCGTTAAGAGACTCAAGTCAATGTATATAATTCGGAAAAAATAATTCAAAGCTTTTCCAATGTGGTTTAAACATAAAATTGAGGCAGTAGATGCTCTTCAGATACATTTCAAGTTACCTTCAATAGAAATAGGTGGTTTTACAAGTCAAAGTGATAAATATTTATCCAAGTCTCTCTTGCTTTCTCTCTCTCTCTCACACACACACACTTTCTATATATATATATATATATATATA
>NC_068997.1:1504714-1507923 GCF_001194135.2 Octopus bimaculoides
ATATATATATATATATATATATATATATATATATATATATATATATATACATATATATATACAAATATGTACATATAACATACACATATGTAATTATATATCCTCACACTTATTCACCTACACGCACTCACTCACACGTACATACAAATATGCATACATTCTACTTCTGCGAGCTGAAATAATTCTATAAACACTTTTTCCTCAATAGAATCGGTAGATCTTCGATAACAAAATATCGATTTCCTCTCAATTTGTAGCTGATTACACGCATTTCACGGCATTACTTCACTCAAGCTAAAAATGGCACGAATTATAGTAAGAATAAAAAATAAACATGAATTTTTTCTCACACGCTATTTTATTGCATTGAACTTAGAATTTTTCAGCGTTGACATATCTTGGTGCGAAACATCGCTTTGAATATGACCAAGGGATTTCACCTCTGTATCTTGTGACAAGAAATAACTACATGTGCATTATCTATCGACAAACTCTCGTGCAGACTTCATTTAGATAGACACTCACGCACAAACAGATATCCACATATATATCGGTTAAATATTTCTATTTTTTTTTCATAAATGGTAGATATGAGAATGTCTGTGTAAGGAAATACCTGGAGGAATGTCTATCAAATATTTGACTGTACAAAGTGATATCTACAAATATACACAATTTTACGAACTTCGTCTATTGCTATTTAACGTCGGAAAGATATACTAACGCATTCTTAGTGATACAAAGATAGATAAAGTTCATTCATACATTTAATGATGTCATTGAGACAGTGAAGAAACCTGAGGATTTTTCTATCATGTTAGTGAACAATGTTATATATGCATAATAATAGCTATTTTTTTGGTTCCAGGGAATGTTAATTACTAGTAAACTGAATGAAAGAGACTTCAATTTTCTGTGAAAAACCGCTTTGGAACTACATTCTTGGAATATCTTCTCAACCAATAACGATATGGCTTCTGAAGTAACGCTGAAGTAAATATAATTGGCAGCACCAGAAATTAGAAAACTTTTTATTTTAAGTCTTTAAATTTGATTGTCACAGGAGATTTATGAAGATGCAAAAGAACAAATTGTTCTCATTTCGTTGCGTGGATATATATATATATATATATATATATATATATATATATTAGGTCCAAGAAAGTATGGTGTAAATAACTGTGTATAACTGTTTAATAAAATTAAAAAAATTATATTGGAAAATCACCGTTCTCCTGACTTATTATATATATGATGTGTGTCCCCAAAATGTAGACACAGTTTAATAGGTAAGAACTCAGTGTTCATTTCTTCTTAGAATTCAATCATTAGAAATAATGAAGGGATCCAAACTAAGCATTGAACTGAAGAAATTTAGCTTAAATTGCAAAGTGTTTAGAAGACAGCTTTAAACAGATCGACTTATGCGACTTGTTATCACACGAATTGTAACTAATTTTGAAGCAGATGGAAGGGGTCAGAATGTATCTGAGAAACATTCCAGAAACTGCGGATGTCAACGAGGCTACAAAGCAAGAAACATATTGCCAAATTTCGAGAAAATCTGTGCGGCAAGTGAGTCATGAGGTAGGAATGCCTAAAAATCGATAGTCTGGTCCAAAAAGTTATATGTTGCAAACTTTAAATTATCAAACAACTTGCAAAGATTCCAAGATGCTATAGAAAATATTAATCTTGACCCAAACAATCTATGGGAAAATCTCAAGCAAATGTATTACAGGCTGGAAGTTCGTCAGTGGGATTTAGATCACTTAAGTCTAGTGACTGATTCTCAGATAGATCAGCAGACGTTCATGATCTACTTTTAGGAAAACAAAACTTAGGCAATACACTTCTTCCTCAGTCTTTGAATCTCAACTCAAACGAAGCTTACAGAAGGCTGAAAGGGAAAGTGCAGACTGCTCTAAGGAAAATTCAACAGGAATGGTAGGTTGATAGAGCAAAAGGGGTACAAGGGGCAGCTGATAGAAATGATGCCAAGGGTTTGTACTCTTACATTAAGGAGGTATATGGCCGAAAAACTTCTTCAATAACTCCAGTGAGAACAGCAAATGGACGTTTGCTTCTGACTGACACCGCTTCTATTCATAAGCGCTGGGTAGAACATTTTCCTGTACTTTTGAATAGACCATCATCCGCTGACATGAGGACGATAGAAACAGTCGAACACCTTTCCATTATGGAAGAGATGGCATATGAAACAACTCTAAATGACATTTATTTAGCCGTGAATAAGCTGAATAACAATAAATCTCCAGGGTCTGATGGAATCTGTGCAGAAGCCTTGAAATATGGGGGCGACACAATGTTTGAACTTTTAAATATATTAAATTGTCACTGTTGGAGAACTGAGAAAGTGACTTAAGACTGGATTGACGCCATTTTAGTCATTTCGAGTATTGAATAAACAATGTGAGTGGGATTTATGGAGTGTCAAATGTTTGACCAACAACAGTACAATGTCTGCGTATGTATATATATATTTATACACATACACACACACACACGCACGCACGCACACGTACACACACACACACACACACACACACACATAACCTTCCAAAACTAGAAACCATTAAGTACTATCCTATCATAATAAAATGACCGATTATGACAATTTTTATATATGTTACCACTGTAAACCATGACACCTTCAAGATGGTCGCCCTTGCAAGAATATAAAACAACTCCGAATAACGAGACTCAAAGATAGAAACGATTCAAAGACAACTGCCTCACGGATATTTCTTTAGCTTTAATACCTAGGCAGAAGGCAGAACTACTCTGTCCGGCAGCAAGAATACGATACAATCATAAGCGCTGCCTGGGAATTAACAAACAAGTGGTTCAAACAAAACATTAACGCAATATTCCCATTTCGTCTACATCTGCTTATTATTACAAATACTAACATCGAATATAAGCAATATAGTATTAACTTACATCTTCAAAGCTAGAAATTAGAAGGTAGTACCTACAAAGAGAGAAATCTTTTTCTTCCCGAAAGAACATTGCCTATACGTTTGTACATCTGCCATGAATTTTCTCTTTTTGGTTTCATTTTTCTCCGACTACGCTTTCATATTTTAATTATTACTCTTTTCATGAAGTATAATATCACTTTGAGCATTAAACTTATACAACAATTGTCAAGACCTATTTTCTTTTTGTTTTCATCGTTTCATATA
>NC_068997.1:1508070-1510242 GCF_001194135.2 Octopus bimaculoides
ATATATATATATATAGTACTTAGGTGGGTTATAATACCAATTCAAAAATAGGCACTGGTCGTAGTTCACTTCAATATTATAGTCAATGAAATTAATTAGATAATTAATTAATTAACTGAATAATTGAACCTAAAGGCATTTCTTTACAATCATTGACTTCACCGACCAATAATGACCTTTCCCTTGTCACCCACTCCATAGTAATCTGTACAACGTCCCTACTATACGTTATTCGCAGAATATAACTTTAGCTCAAATAATATAATCCGTGGCTAATTTGAAACTTAGACTTAGATAAAGCAAAGAGGAAGTACACCGGAGACGAGGACGAACATTATCGATGACAAGGTGACAGAGAAGACAGATCTTTGGCACTCAATAAAATATTTAATTATCGTATGTAATTAATTCGCAACAAAAGTGAAGTAGTTCTGATTGAATAGCAATGCAACGTTTTCAATGCATAACAGCATCTGATTTCCCATCATGATTCTTACAAAAACAAATAGGCTTTATGTGTGTGTGTGTGTGTTTCTTATTAGCGATAGAAGCAGTATCAGTTCGAAATAGTATACTGTATATCATACTTAACGTAAATATACCGTTGAAAGCCTGGAACATCCGTTGAAAGCCAGCAGTATCCGTCCCAAGAAAGCATTTCTTATGCACGTCTAGAGTTAAAAATCACAGAAATATATAGCTGCAGCTGACGAAATTATCTAGCAGTGACATTGGAATTGCAAAAAAGTTATTCTGTTTTTTCGAGTCAAAACTGAATTTGTATCCAACCGGCGCTTTAATTGCACCACCAGTGATTTGCCAATCACTGCTTTTCTATATCAGTGGCAGCTAAATTTACATTAGCATGCGGTTTCTATTGGAATCTTGCCACTGATAATACTCAAGCACAAATACGTATTTAGCACTTCAAGTTTTACATACATACATACATACATACATAGATGCAAACATGCACGTGCGCACGCACAAAGCGTTAAAGAGTACGGAGTGGAATATAATTCTTTGAATGTCAAAGAAACAGGATTTAGACAATCAATTTCAATGGCTCACTGCTATTTCTACTATAGAAAGCAATGCACCCACAACTCAGTACGTGCACAACGTCTCATGTAGTATATATATATGTATATATATATATATATATATATATATAGTATATATGTATGTATATGTGTGTGAGTGTATATATGTATATGTGTGTATACATATGTGCGTGTGTGTGTGTTTATATATATAAATATATATATAATATAAATAATATATATCTATATATATATATATATGCATATATAAATACATATGTATATAAATATATATGTAAATATGTACATATATGTATATATGGGCACAGGACGTCACAGAAACTAAACATGAAATATGAAATACGAAAACCTGGAATACGAACTGATTTTTGCGAACAACGAAAGAAACAAATGGAAAACAAGACAAGCAACAGAAGAAACCGACCCTTCCTCAGTTGTCGGCTGTTTTTGTACTCCGTATTTCGGCTGCAATGTTTTTTTAATGAAGAAAATTTTGGAGACAATACTCTGTACTATGAATATTCTTACGGGAGACTGAAACTTGTCCGTAGAAAACATCACGAATCCAGGAACTGTAGTAGTATGAGGGAAATAAAAAGGAAATGGAGAAAAAAAAAGGATGAAGTAAAAGGAAGCAAAAAGAGGCAAAAGAAACCCTCGAATGCACGTACGCACGCACGCGCACATACACACACAAACACACACAGAGTCGCATATCTATGCATGTATGTATTTATATATGTATGTATGTATGTACACACACGTGAGTACGCGCATAGGTTCACCATGATCTATACACACGCAGACGTGAGTCGATTCATATGAAAAAGAAAGTGACCAAAATAATATGACCACTTGTTTATCGAGGAATTTTAAGTTTGATTTTTTAAAAAGAATATTTTATTTGTTTTCAAAGATGATCAAATTAAATGTTCATAATTTCGAGCCACTTGTCGAATGAATATTTCTGCCAAATGTGGTGAAATTCGGTTCAGCTGTTTTCCAGTAATTTTGGAAACACACAGACAAACAGACTAAGACGAGTGAATGCAATACGCTGCTTTTGCTTATGGGTACAGGGCAATAATAATAATAATAATAATAATAA
>NC_068997.1:1510252-1522668 GCF_001194135.2 Octopus bimaculoides
TAAAACTACTGAATAATAATAATAATAATAATAATAATATTAATAATAATGATGAAAGATTCAAGTCTTGGCGCAAGGCCAAATTCGAGAGAGGAAGTAAGTTGATTACAACGATCGCAGTATTCAACTGGTACTTATTTTATCAACCACGAAATGATGAAAAGTAAAGTTGACCTCGGCGGAATTTGAACTCAGAATGTAAAGACGCGTTAACGATTCTAATTTCTTTAATTAGGCACAAGGCCTCAATAGAGAAAGGCCAAAACAAAAACAGACAAAACAATACATTGGGGTACACATATCGGATGAATTATGGATATAATGAAAATGAGAATGAAATGGCTTACCTATTCCCCAAAGCAGGTAGTTCCATTTTACTGTTTATGTATCATATACTAACATTACAGTTCATTATTCTTATTTTGAATCTTTTTTGTTTTGTTTTAAAAGTCATTATTTAAAAATTTTTAACATTTCACTTACTTTCATAGTAAATATTGTATTATATCTTCAAATGCCACCACTGGTGGCGTCTCGTCATATGGAACCTGTAACGGCGGTATTTCAATTTTTTCACCAAATGGTTCCTTTAACCTTTCGTATCTGTATCTCTCAAGCAAGACCGCCCTGTCGTCCCCGTTACACTCCCTCCCTGATAACTTGACTCTAATTACATTTTTCATTCTTGTAATCCTTCTCTCGATCTCTACACTCTTTTTATAGTTTATCATCGTTCGAATGTGTTTCCCTTTTCGTACCAACTCCCCTTTTCCGTCGTTATTCTCTCCTCATCTTCCTGGTATTCGTGTCTCATCCTCTTCTGTATCTCTCTTACTCTTTCCTATGGCTGTCTCTCTCCTCTCTTCCTTTCCTTTCTGCGCACTTCTTTCCTCCTCCGCAATCTTCTTTTCTTTTGAATCTCTGGTCTTTCGCATTGATTCTCCTCTATATTTTCTTTTCTCTTTTTCTGTGGACTTTTGGGTGGGGAATTTGCGTCTTCTCTTTTCTTCTTTCTTTTTCCAACTGTATACTTTTCTCTTACATTTTCTATTTTCTTGCTTACTTGCATTTGTACCTCCGTTCTTTGTTCCTCTTCCTCTTCCTGCTTCTCTTGTTCTACTTCCTTTTCTCATTGCTGGGGACACCTTGCTTTCATGTGTCCCCTTACTTCACAAAGAAAACATACCGGCGGTCTTCCTTCCACCACTATTCTCAACCTTGCTTCGTCTGGCAGTATCAGTTCTTCCGCAATATTGTGGAGGTCTGGCAAGCTTATATGGACCAATACCTCCAGTCCATACTCCTCAGTTCACCTCCGTAGTTCTTGATATTCTTTATTATTTCCGTGTCTTCCTTTGTGTTGAAGAGAATGGCTGTCACCAGTCACGCCTCATCAATTTCTGGAGGAACTACAGAAAACTACAGAAAACTGTTCCTTAGAACGGAAATGCACGAACCTCTACTGAGTTTTCGAAATCCGAAAAGTGTTACCTTAACCCACTTGTAGACAGCTGACACTTTGTTACATTATTGTTCTTGTGTTAAACAAGAACAATAATATTTGTAATAATTTCTGTCAAAATATTCAGTGAATTATTGCAACAATTTTGTATCTGCCCTTTTGTATTCATTCTCACATAAGTGTAAACATATACTATCGTTTTTCTCTTTTGAGAAAACACTGTATGAAGCTCCTTTCCTTCTAAGTTTGTCTTATGTTCTGTTCCAAAACTCCGTTTCGGTTTTGTATGTTCTGTAGATACTCCTTCGCATATTACCTTGAATAGTCCAATAGGAATGTTACTTCTCTTTTTCTTCTAGATATCAACCTAGACTTTGCTCTCTTTCTGTAAATTCGGTGTTTTATGAACAGAAAAGAGTATTTTGTGAGATCAGAGAGGTAGAACTTCGAAAATGATGACTTGTGGTTGTTACGGGGTTTCCATATGTGAACGAAAGAATACAACAGGGCGGATATTGTAGTGGCTGATAAGAAGGAAAGATATATTGTAATCTACGTGGTATGGTCTCTTGAGTCAAGAGTAGGGAAAAGATGAAAAAGCTAAAGTATGATAGTAAATATATTTTGTCCTTCTTTCTGTCAATTCTACTAACTACTCCCCTAAATTTGAGGCACGTTAGAAAGGAATGCGTTTGATGTGAGAGACAAATAAATAAATATATTTATCAAGGGTTAAAGAGAACGAAGAAGAGAATCAAGAAACAACAAAACATAAAGTGAGGTGGGGTTGTTATAAAATATTTGTTGGAGCAATGTTTTAGCGGGATGGCTGTGTTCGATTAAATCGACTTAGCTAGTATTTACCGACTCAGAACGGATGACAGGCAAATGTGAAACTCGGTGAAATTTGAACTCAAACTATAAGCGGTAGAACAAATAGCCCAAGTAATTTTGTCCGACGTTCTAACGATTCTTCTGAGTGCTGTTGGAAATGCGAAACGAGGAAAGTGGGGCATGAAAAAGAAATGAAGACATAACGGGTAAAGCAAGTTTATGTAATGAAATTGGAGAGAAATTGAAACTGGTTTAATTTACTGAGGTTGTAGACAGGTCAATGTTTTATAGGAAACTAGGTCAGTCGATGAAAAGAAAATGACTACACCAGGTTCATTGTAATCATCCGTATATTTAGTTTAGCTTATGGATTTTCATAATAACAATTACTCGTGTTTCAGGTTCTATTGCAGACTACATTAATGGTAATGAAACTTCGCTCACATTCTAATTTTCTTTTACCTTTCCTATTTTCATAAAATTTTTTTTTTTGGTAAACAACTATAATTATTGCAAAGTTTGCTCCTAACAATCTCTATATCGATAAATGGCGTTCGCGTGATCACTCGATATGCTAGGGATAGCAGCCAAATCATTTCCTCACGTCACATCCTACCAGCCATCTTAAAGTAAAATTACGTTCGCTTAATTATTTTGAGTATTGAAATAAATAAATGAAAAGGTGGGGTGGTCATACATACGATCTTAGGTTGCTTCTTGATCAGAGAAGGTCTTGGGACCAACGACAAACAATGTAACCGCATACAGTCTGTTCAGTGAACAGCATCTCTTAAGTCTAAGACGGAATACCTATAAGATTTACATGTAGTTTGTCTACAGGAATATACTTGGTCTAATTATATGATCAAAACATTTAATTAAGTTTCCTTTAGATTATAAAGATTAACACTAAAGACGCAGCTATGAAGAGATAGATGTTAATGATGTCACATACCTAGAAGGAATAAAGTTATAAGTTCATATTGATGCTTAACAGTCTACACTACGTCATGAATTGATAATAATGATAGTAAGCGATGGTGAAAGGTATTGGCAATTTAAGTCTTGTTAACTTGATAGACGTCAATTATCATCTCTACTTCCTGCCTTAAGGAATGGACCGTTTCTATTATCTTCGTCATGTAATAATACAGAGTACATCACTTGAAACTACACTCTCGCTTATTTTATTTATTCTTTACATCAGCCGACCACAGCGAATAAATGTTGTCACTTTCTGACAGAACCTTATACCATCATGCTATTGTATAAATACACGTACACCTGGAAATATAATATCACTCATATATGGCAACATGCTAATCAAATCCTGGCTATAGAACTAGAATGATCTAATCAGTGTTAAGTTGGTGCGTTAACCAATTCAGTTCATTTTTCACTATGAACCAATAATAGACATTTATCACACGATTTGTTACTGAAAGTTACCTGCGATTGCTACATAAATTACCTCAGTGGACACACCACCATAATGATCCGCAATACACAATTTCAAACAAACAGATGTCTGGTTCAACTACACACAGAGATTTGTTATAGTGTGTATAATTCGGAAAACGTCTTCAGCTCTGTTGAAGATACTCAAAAGCCAGTTGGGAGTGTTAAAAGGGATGGTAAATGGTGTATAACAGTAACAAAATCATTCCAACGGAAGAGCCAGGTAGGAGTGTTAAATGAAAGACGAATTATGCCTAACAGTCAAAAAAAGGAAGAGAGAGAGAGAGAGAGAGAGAGAGAGAAATCATTCCAACAGGATTTGCTGAAGAGATGCTTCAATCCTAGAATAAACTGTAGGTAGGACCTCTAAAGTTAACTACTTAAGAATGCAGTCGGGTCTAAGATGTGAATTCATGAGTTGTTACCACAATTGTGTTGCGCAGAAGGAAATAGAGTATTGTTCACAGAAATTTGGTGGATACTTTCAAATTGTCTCTATAGAAATAAAGAATAAACAATTGGAATAGAATTAACTGCTTCTCCGTAATTCAAAGATTTGAGCAAAGTCGACACCAGTATCGGACCAACTTCGTGCCAAATTGAAGGCAGGCTGGCAAACCGCCGCTCCTCGGACTGACCTTACCCGTCGTTGTGGTTTTGAGGCACAAATCAAAGTAGGACTTGCCGTCCACTCAAGAAAACATGTAAATGATTCACAAACATTCGAGAAGACTGAGATCTCAACATGTTCCATTTGCCAAAAGGTCTGCAAGAAACCAGCAGGCCTCAACAGACACATGCGTGTCCACTGAACATGATTAACGCTTTATGTTACTGAACTCTCATTTGTCGTTCACAACGAAAGAATCCTGCATACATACATACATATATACACACGCACACACACGTTTATGAGCAATATAAATAGAAATAAAGCATTGAATTTATCGTTTTTAATAAGTTGAAAAACATCCAAGTTACATTTATAAAATTTTGTAATGCTAAATCGGAGTACAGTATTAAATATTTGCTCTATTTTACATCAGTTATTCATAGGTATTTATGGCCTTTTCCCTATAAATGCTTCATGTTGCTTATAATATCACTAGAGAGCCATATTTATAAAATTATAGTGTAGCTAAATCGATTATACCGATTTGTTATATTCTGTAATTATATTTCGTATTTCTATTGCAGTCTTACACCTGGTAGACATTTCACTTTTCGGTAGGCTGGACATGAATCTTACACACACACACACACACACACACACACACACAGAATCTCTCTCCCTCTCTCTCCCTCTCTCTCTCTCTCACACACACATATGGCTTGAAACTTTAAGAACTTTAAAATTTGTGAAAAAATATTAGATGTATATGCTCAGTACATCTTTACTTTTTGATGTAAATTACACATTCTGAAATATATCGCAACCTAACATAATCCAAATGAGATTATTTCGCTTGCAATAATTAACCACAGGAGACACACCATATATATGTACATATATCTATGATATGTATGTATATATATATATATATATATATATATACATATGTATATATATTTATATTTATATATATGAGAAGTATTGGTATCCAGAAGACCCAAGGTGGGAATGACTGCAGTTAAACTCTCGGTTCGATAATGTTACGAGTGGGAGTCTAATGCGGGTCTTGTATGAGCATGTATATGTTAAATAAAATGAGACAACAAAGCCAAGGCTGTGTGGATTTTCCAGGACATTTATAAAGAGAAAGTTAGGCTTACAGCTGTTTTGGGGATATAGAAAATATTCCTTCATCAAAAACGATGTGAGATGGTTAAATAGAGGGAAATGTTAGAGTTCAATATGAAGAGTTATTTTGGAAAAGGAAGCAAATGAGGAGTATAGAGTAAAATAGGAGAAGGAATGTAGAAATAAAAGTAAAAATGTATAAAGATGTTATAGTTGCACTTCCATTATCCAAGGAAAGTGATCTGTAGAAGTGGTTTTGTTTCCTGTCCGTTGCATTAGATTTGTGGTAAAATTTGAAGGTATGGAAAAAGCGGTGGTTGCATGTACCTAGGTCCTCGTTATATTTATTTAGTAGTATTGAAGAGCTGTGTTTTAGTGTCCAATACTTAGTCACTTAATTAACTTTATTATATTCAAACATGCCTAGTTAATATTCCATTACTTTATACTTATGATATACAAAAAACAGAAACATACTGTCTATAGATATAGAACGAAAGTAAAGTATTAGAGCACTTACTTGTATTTGCAGCGACACTTAACCGGAGTAGGCTGTGCCGGCCTCGACCAATGTGTGGATGTTCAAAGTTTCAATGGGAATACAAGTTCACGTGTAGTCCTCGGTCACGTGCATACATATTTTGTCACAGTGTGACCCGTAGCAGCTCATCTTGCCCTCGTTGCAGAGAATTTGTAAATCAAGTAACCGCTGGTTATCGGAACAGAAATAGCCTGGGATTGAAGTGGGTTCTAGAGATATGCTTTGATAAAAGCCAGTGGTCTTCCAGCACGCTGAACAACTACCCAGAGATTTTGCCGGCTGTTCTATTGTTAGATAGTCATTGAATCTGCACTAGGTTCGTCCGTCATTTTGAGAGGTCTTCTTTATAGTACTACTGCGTTTCTAGCAACCCCCCTAACCAGGAAAGCCTACTGAGGGTGACGCTATGATCGCCGACGATCCGACCATGCAACAGGTTGTACTGAATACGATGTTACTCAGGAGACCTCACAAGTGACTTCACTCACTTGTATGCATGTATCTTGCTGAGGCTACTGCGTTAGCCTTTCTTGAACTATCAATAGATGCACATACATATATACATTCTTGCTTACAGCAGCTACAGGTGATATTCAACTTTAGAATTGTGTTGTTCTATCGACGTACTAAAAATAAATTTAATCACGGTGAAACTTTTAAATATATTTTGTGATTAACCAGGAAATATGAAATATCTATGACAATGTTAGGAGCACTAAAATAGGTGGGAAGAAAATTATTTTCAGGCCAGGAAGCAGGTCCGACTGTTTGTTGCAGATTCAACCAAAAGCAACAAATCGACAAAAGATCGTGTCAAATTAATTTCATCATCATAGATTTGGAACACACTCTCCAAACGATCTTCCATACTGATTCGAACGCAAAATACTTTGAGAGGAAATTGAACATGATACGACATTTAGCCGGTATTTAATTTGTTTCATGAAAATTTCAAATATAATAACTAGAATATACGAAATTTATACATCTCTGGTTCGGTTAATATCATCTCATTATAATTCTGCTTGTTACTTATCCCGTCAGTAACGCTTACACCTGATTAGACAAAAAGAGAAGCGTGAAAAGATGTGAGGTAGAGGGAATGGAATTGTAATGCTTTCACGTGATTAGTTGAAGGGAAAAAGAGGAGAAAGAAAATGGAGAGAGAAAAAGAGGATAAGGCGAATAATTAATCAGAAAGGGAGAGAAAAGCGTCCATAACGTGAGGTAGGGGAAGATAATCTTATGATAATTCTGCTCGTCTTTCTGTTACTTATCCCGCCGGTAACACTTTCCCGTTTTTGGATGAAAAAAGGGAGAGAGAAAACAGGGAAAGAGAAAAAGAGGGAAAGAGAAAACGAGGGAGAGAGAAGCGTCTATGACGTGAGATAGAGGGAATGTAATTGTAAAGCTTTCACGTAATTAGTTGAAAGGATAGAATGGAGGAAGAAAAAGGCGAGAGAAAAAGAAGATAAAGTGAACAGTAAGATAGAAAGAAAATGAAAAGGTGGGAGAGGAAAAAGATGGAAACAGAAAAAGAGGGAGAGAGAGGGGAGAGAAAGAAAGAGAGAGAGAGAGGCGGGAAAGAAGGAGAGATGATGATGGTGGTGGTGGTGTTGTTGTTGTTGTTGTTGTTGGTGGTGGTGGTGGTGGCGCTGTGATTGGATAGTGAAAGGTTTATTTTTTAAAAATTGAACTAAGTTTTTTATATCACCTATGGATTAACGCATGCACATAAATGCAATTCCTTGAAATATTCACGCTTATTTACGTGGAAAATATATGCAATTTAACTAAAGAAGTATCATACGTACGGGATATTTTTTTATGGAAAAAATGGAAAAGTTGTGAATATTTATTTTGTGAGTGCTGTGTATTAAGTCTATAAATTTATTCATAAAGTATATAAAGTGTATATATAGAGTGCATCATGTAATCATCGTATTCCAGTTTCTTTCACTTTTCAATGACTACCTGATGAGAGACTATCTTTTCATACAGACACAACATAGGCTAGCTTTCCTTTCAGGTTTTTTAGATAAAGTTTTCAGAAATAACGCAATAGGTTTACCATTAATTCCGTGAAATAGTCAGGGGTCCAGCTAGTCTTAACATAACATGTCGGCCAAACCATAGCTCCTGCAAAACCTCTCAAAATTTGTGGTGGGGAGGGTGAGTAGATTCGATTCTTTCGTAGGTTTGTAAAGCAATATAAGAGAATAAATAGGTCCGAGATTGTTAAGCTGCACAATTTTTCTGAACCTATTGGTATATTTTATTCTCAGCTATTTTAAGTATTTCCTTACTGAACTATAATTTACGACATTCATAGAGAAATGAAGTATAGTCTAGGATGTAATTCCGAAATATTCTAATAAAAATTCTAAAATAATTATGAAAATATTCTTATTAGAATAAATATTCTAATAAAGGATAAATAAGTATTCCAATAATGGATAAATAATGAAAATCATATTTCTTATTTGCTATATTTCAACGACGCCATATTGAGATAGAGCAATGAAAGTATCTCAACTTACATACATCTCCACCCACACGTATGTATATATAGCAATTTATGCATCATAATGCATACACACAATCAATAGGCCACTTACTGTAGTGTTTGTCCTGGGCTAACATTTCTTATAGTCTTGCTGTGTTAAAAACAAAATTAATATGAAAGCGAAACTGCATCGTAGCAGCGGCCAGCGGCAACATAAGTTCCTGTAATTGTCCTATCATTATACATTAAGGATGATACATCAAAGGATACTAAATTTAATAATGCCTCAACAGCGTATGCAAGATATATATATGTATATATATATATATATATATATATATATATATATATATATATATATATATATATATATATACATATATAAATAAAAATCTGTTAGTATATATTTAGTGACATTTGTAATTCTCCTTTTTGGTGAAACTACTGTTCTTATTAATTTTGTATATACACATTAGCGAATCGCTAAATCATCTAATTATTTGTATGACGAACATATACATACTAATGGTGAAGCAAGTCCGGAGAGAGCCGAAGTCGAGCTGGCTTAACTCACGAGGCGGCGGAAATTGTCGAAACTGACATGTCAGTATTAAGCATTTTCGATTGGCACTTTTCGGACGATTATGGTCTCTTTTAGTATATATGTTTAGTTCATGTGCGTTAGCTAGCATTAGAGCGTTTTAGCTCTTATTTTTTACCCTACTATACGGACCCTCAACGAATTTTCGTCCCATTAGGCAATTCATATTTATTCAAATAAATGTAATTTAATAATTATACTCTGCAAGAAGAACTGAGTACTTTGCCTGGGATTCAATATAAATATATCGTATGTACGCATAGGTGTATATTTATATATGCATCGTGTATGTATGTATGCATGCATGCATGTATGTATGTATGTATGCATGTATGTATGTATGTATGTATCTATCTATCGATCTAAATATATAGTGTGTGTATATGGATGGATGTATATACCTTTGATAGGACTATTACATGTCCTTCTTGTAAGTTTACTTTTCACCAATTAAATGTAGACATTAAACAGAGCCACCTGTCAAGCTCTGAATTGATCACTTCCATTCAATTGTGTTCTACCCATAATTATCTGCACAATGATCAGTTTCCAACATGTCTGCTGCACTTTCTGACTATTGGATCAACAATTCTGTGTGTTTATTTTTTCCTTCTTTCTCCACCTTGCTTTTGTTTACCTATTTGTGTCTCTCTTTCCATCTACCTGCTTCTGTTTATCTATCTGTATAACGCACTTTATCTATCTATCTGTATGTCCGTCTGTCTGTCTATCTGTCTGTCTGTCTTTTTGTTTGACTGTCTGTCTATGTCTGTGTAGCAATATCTATCTATCTATCTATCTATCTATCTATCTACCAGTCTGCATGTTTAGCAATATCTATCTGGCTATCAATATTTATCTCTTTGTCTATCTATCAAGCTGTCTATTTCCCTACGTTGTGTCTTTATTTCGACCAGTCTTTTCTTATTTTCTATTCCTTTTCTTAGATTCTATTTATTTATTCTTATCATGCCTTTACCAGAAACTTCTATGTAAATCGTCCTTAAGTAAATTGCATTTCAGATAATAATGGAAGTAAATCACCCAAGAGATTTCGCACGAGCAATCCGTTTGAACTACATCAGAATATTTTGGGTAAGTATTCTTCCGAAGACGCTTAATTAAAATCCTTGTGGAATTGTAGAGGTATTTCTGTGACGTCTTGCCAATAAAGTTGCTAAATGGAAAATATTGGTAGAATATGAGGTCAGGATGCTACTTGACATATCTCACCAATATTTCAAGTATTCGAACTTTTTTCCTTTTTAATAGATCCATTGATATAGACAGTCAAACTTTTAATAACGGCCGCTTTTCTTTTACCAAAATTTAGAGAGAACGCTTAAAGCATATCGACAACATTGGCAACAAAAACAAACAACTATTAATCCCACACAATTTGCACTTTCGTTTTGTTTAGGAGAAAGTAACCTTTTGTTGATATGTGTGCGTGTATGATACACACACGACATCTGTGTATTTGTGATATATATTTTATCTTACCGACATATCGATAGCAGATAAATCAGAATTCTGGCGAAATTGGTCTGGAGTACCATAGCTTTCTTGGATCCTCCTCCATCACTAACGTACACGCAAGTAAATATTTTACTTAAATTATTGCCTAAGGTCGCTCTGGTATTATATAGTGAGAATTCTGGAGGATCGACATTCTGGGACTAAAAAGCCTTACTACTAGGAATGAAATGGTACAAAATGTTGATAAAGAGAGTCAGGAGCACTTCAGTTGAAGTGACACATGGCCAGTCAGTTCGAAGGATCAGTGTACGATATACCAGCTCAAAAAGTAACGAAAGCAGACAACGTGACTGTGGATCAGAGTTTGGATTGTGCTGGTGAATAATTTCATACCAATGCGTTCAGTGACTTTTTTCCCGGATTAGTAGGTGGTAGAAAATAAAACGCTTTCTGGCGGTGAAGAAGAGAATTCTTTATCATATGTGGAGTCTTGAAATGAGGTTGAGGTCTAACATTTTAACCGACTTGGAGGGTTCTAGATGATGCGCACTGGAATATGCTTTCTTGGTATGGATAAATATTGTGTTCTTTTGTTTTTGAAGAAGATTAAATTAATACATTTCCATTAATAAGTCTGTGTAAATTTGGCCAGACAAGCCTATGTTGGATGAGGGAGAATCTAGACTCGTGAAACTGATCTCATCTGTGTTGGAGTGGAATTTATTGGACATGACGACAAGTAGGTCTAGTGAGAAAAAAAATAAGGGGAAGGATAAAACTGGATCCTAGGACCAAGCAGAGCTACAGGAGCACACACCCCGACAGCATGGATTTAACAGGCAGTTATCACTAAAAGACAGGATGGATAGCAGTCACATTTGTTTTGGATGGAGATTAGAGTGGTACGGTCAACACACACACACACACACACACACACACGTATGCACGCACACACACGTATGCACGCACATATGCGATGAGAGCGATTGTCAGAGTCTGTGTTCTTATTGATTTGAAATGACCAGAGTTACTTTCATACGTGGTTTGTCTATATGTATGTGGTGTTGAATCTGGCAGATTAGAGAGGAATAATTTTGAAGGAGATTTACTGAATAGGTCTAGATAGGGACTATGATGCACCACCATTGCGCACACAATGATAATGATAGTGTTGTTGCAGTGATAACGATTACATGCATTTCTATAAGTGGTATAATTTATATCTATGTACGTCTCTCTCTGTCTCATATATATATATATATATATATATATATATATATATATATATATATATGTATGTATATATATCTTACTAATTGGATTTAATTTATCTAAGTAGATATGACCAGAGACATACCTACTAGAAATGATTATGTGTAAGAGGTTTCATACAAATTATGGTTGTAAATGGCGATGGAAGGACGAATTACTAGACCGTCAAAGACAATACCTTGCAGCATTGCGTTGCAGCTCTTTCCATTTTGAGTTTATATTTCACTGTGGCCAGAGATGAATCTTCATAATACTAGGTTTGTTAAAAAATATAACACTAGTCTTGCGGAATATGGTCGATAACAACGGCTATTTCCTACATTTAACGTCTGTATCAAACTTAGAAGTAAGCTTGGTAGAAAGGAGTGGCGATTATATTGTTACACTATTTTGTAAAGTCGCATTATGTGTAATCTAAGTAAGAGAGAGAAGAAGAGAGAGTTTATAGATTGGTGTAGTGAACAATGTACGCAAAATATACTCTCAGTCAATTGAAATTTACCCCTTAGTTGCAGAAAGAAG
>NC_068997.1:1523160-1523629 GCF_001194135.2 Octopus bimaculoides
GTGTGTGTGTGTGTGTGTGTGTGTGTGTGTGTGTGTGTGTGTGTGTGTGTGTGTGTGTGCGCGCGCGTGTGTGTGTGCGTGTGTGCTTATATGTTATATGCGCAGATCTGACTGATAAGAAGTTTACGTCCCAACCACAAGGTTACGGGCCCAGTCCCTTTGCGCAGCATCTTAGGCAAGTGTCTTCTACTATAGCCTCAGGCCAACCAAAGTCATTGGATTTAGTGGACGGGAACTGAGAGGCCCGTAGTATGTATGTATGTATGTATGTATGTATGTATGTATGTATGTATGTATGCATGTATGTATGTATGTATGTATTTATGTATATATGTATGTATGTATGTGTATACATACACCCACACTTATATATTGGGTCATCCCATAAATAAGTGGCAAAAGAATATATCCAGCATATTTTGTTTTATGAGTCAATAGCTTATATATATATATATATATATATATATAT
>NC_068997.1:1524319-1528222 GCF_001194135.2 Octopus bimaculoides
TTTATCACAGACATGGGCTGAAAGCGAGGCAAATGCCTGTGTCTATATGATAATGCGCTAGTAATTGATAAAATCTCATATAGATTGTATCTTTATACTTATTTTTCGATATCTTTCTGTCTTTTTCTCTCATCTGCTTACTGCCCCCCCCTATCTTTTTCTCTCTCTCTCTCTCATCTGCTTATTGTACGTGTTCTCTGGCTATCTGTTTGTATCCTATCTCTCTTCCTTTCTGGATGCCTTCAACGATGGAGAATATTGTCTATGTATGCGAGTTTGAAAATATATATGTGTGTGTGCGTGTGTGTGTGTGTGTGTGTGTGTGTGTGGTTCTCTGCAATTGTTTAATTTTATCCACATTCATCAGAAACTATCGCTGCTTATTATTTGTATATGTGTATGTGTATGTGTGCCTATGCGTATGTGTGTGTGTGTAAAGCATTGGTTGCTGTAGTTTGTTTGTCTTTCATCGAAATGCTTTAACCGCGTGTGTAATCATATGAACGCATGTGTGCGTATAGTGAAGAATGTATGTGGTAATGTGGTTATATATACATATATGTATCTGTGTTTCACATTGTAACTCATGTTGTTAATTTATTTCTCTATATTGATATGCTTACTTCCATGGCTATGCGTGTTTCTGTGCGTTTTTGTGAGTGCATCTATCTTTGGTGAATGTATAATGTGCCTGCGAGGCCTGCGAGTGCATGCGTGTACATATACCTGCCAATATCGAGTTCATATATATAAGTCTATCAAACTGTGCGTGTATAAATATAGGTATGCGTGTGTTAATGTGTTAGGCCGTGTGTGTTTGGTATGGGTGGAATGCATTAATGACATTAAACGTGTATATACTCGGATGAAGGTGAAAATAAGAGGAGCAATTAAGCTGATGGTAAGTGAAGAAAACAAGAAGAGTAACTACAAAAACCGTATCATAAAGAACAATAATGATAGCTAGAAGAACATCTATAAAAAGAGCAAGAAAAGCAACGAGGAGAAAAGAAAGGAAAATCCTCAGCATCGACATAGAAGAATAAGTTAAAAATATCAACCAAGAAACCCACCCTTATTGGTAACAACAATTACGATGACGATGACGATAGGAATAAGAAAGAATATGCTAACACATATACAAAAAAAAACTGTGAGCAACAAAGGCAGCCAACTCGATAGAATGGTTAAACATTTAATCAACATTCCAGATCTTGGTCAGGCATATATGCGCTGTTTTTGGTCAGACTCAATTAGAAGAGATTCACATCTCAATACAACACTTATTGCAGTTCTCTCTCTCTCTTCCTCTCTCTCCCCCTCTCCCCCTCTCTCTCTCAATTCCTCTATTTCTCTCGGTATCTCTGTTTCTCCAACTCAGTGACTTTTACTTCTTTTATCCTGATCTCTTTATATTTATCTTTCGATATCTTTCTGTCTTTTTCTCTCATCTGCTTACTGTCCCTATCTCTTTCTTTCTTTCTTTCTTTCTTTCTTTCTTTCTTTCATTCTTTCTTTCTTTCTTTCTTTCTTTCTTTCTTTCTTTCTTTCTTTCTTTCTTTCTTTCTTTCTTTCTTTCTTTCTTTCTTTCTTTCTCTCGCTCTCTCCCCTCTCTCTCCTCCGTCTACTTACTACCCGTGTTCTCTGGCTGTTTGTATCCTATCTCTCTTCATTTCTGGATGCTTTCGACGATGGAGAATATTGTCTATGTCTGTGAGTTTGAGAATATATATGTGTGTGCGTGCATGTGTGTATGTATGTATGTGTGTGTGTTGTTCTCTACAATTGTTTCATTTTATCCCCATTCATCAGAAACTATCGCTGCTTATTATGCAATAAACGATATGATGAATGTTCCATATTTTTTTTTTCATTCTTTGTTTCCCTACAAACGTTGTACTATATTGCATCATAATCTATGTTTAACACACTAATAGATTCCTTCATCCCTCACCACCGCGCGAACACATATACACATACATAAATACTCACATATTCACAATAACATTCGTAAAAAAGACATTTTGGCATTGTCATACAGTAGAAATGAATGAGAAAACATCATCAACACAATCATACAAAACTGGAACAATTCATATATTGTATATTCACAGCTATATATATATATATATATATATATATATATATATATATATATATATATATATCGTAACATATAATTGCCAACCAATTGTGGTGTCCTATACAGGACAGTGCTACTGATGTTTATAGATCCAGGAAAAACATCTCCAGCTGGCTAACGACACAGATTCTGTATCGGATTAGGATTTGCGAGGATAAGTCATCGCTCCCATCTTTAGCCTTACGTGATACACACGGACTCGAGTTTCTAGGTGGTTACCCGTCCTCAGCGTGTGTTAATCACAAGCTAGTGATGAAAACTCAAGTCTGTGTGTATCACGTAAGGCTAGAGATGGGAGAGAGAACCTCTCCTCGTAAATACTAATCGGACACAGAACCTGTGTCGTTAGACCACTGGAGGAGTTGTCTTCCTGGGGCTCTAAACGTCAGTAGCATTGTCCTGTATAGGACGCCACACTTGGTTGGCAATTATATGTTACGATTCCGTACCGCTACTGTTGATATCTCAGTCAGAGATTTAATATAGCTATATATATAATAGTGAGTTTGGAGGGATATTTTATCCGGACGGGTATCAGCTCTCAGTTAGGTTCCAGTTAACGGCTAACCACAATGATCAGTATTTAACGTCTGTGACAACAATTTGTTGTTAATCATTCCGGGAATTCTTCCGATAGGTAATTCTTCGTACGATTCGCTGGATGGTAAAAATTGTTTGCAATATGTATTATCGTTATTAATAATAAAGAATATGGAGCATTGTACATCCACAAAATTTATTTTATAGTTATATGCTGTGGAAGCACGTGTAGATCATTATATTATGCTATATATAACTATATACAACATGTGGATGTACAAGTTTCTATACTCTTTATAATAATAATAATATTAATAATAATAATAATAATAATAATAACTCAAGCCGCACAGAGCTGCGCTCGGTAGTGAACTGAAAGCACGTTATAAAAATAAAACTGCTGAACAATAATAATAATAATAATAATAATAATGATTCAAAGACGCACACACACACACACATATATGTATATATATATATATATACATACATACATGCATGCATATATATATATATATATTAATATAGTAAAATTATCTCCACCTCTAGAAGGCGCACCATAATTACCAAATGGCTATTACGACGAGCTCCATTGGGAAATGGGAGATAATCTCAAAATTAAGATGTTTTACTGACACACACGCACGCACGTATGTATGTATGTATGTATGTATGTATGTATGTATGTATCTACATGCGGGTGTATAGTTGTATATGTGTGTCTGCATACGTGTGAATATGCTGTGTATATATTGTATATGGCATAGAATATTAGTCCCGGAAGAACAGTATATCTAGGTCAGTTTGTATACATCGTCATACTAGTATTAAATATATATCTACATCTCTCTATGCATACAGACAGATAAACACATACACACATCCTCCCATCCGCAAACACACACACACACACACACACACACACACACACACACACACATTTGGAACACACACATTCAGTTAATCATGCATTCAAAACACGATTATGTTCTATCGCCATTACTTTAGTTGTGTGTGTTTATGTTCTTTCTTTTAAAATTTATTTCTTTAAGAGTTCTTTACAGTGTGTTTTGAACAATAAAGATTCCCGATCCATCGTTGGAAATAGACAGAAAATCTTTATTGTTTCAAACAACCTCTAAAGAAATCAAAGGGAAATATGAGGTGATAGACTAAAAAGAAAATATATAAAAAATCAGTCGGGTTTCCAATATATATAT
>NC_068997.1:1528239-1530917 GCF_001194135.2 Octopus bimaculoides
TATATATATATATATATATATATATATATATATATATATATATACACGTACATATGTAAGTGCATATGAATAGACACATATGTACATACATGAATAAATGGTAGCATATATGAACGAGCCAGTATATATATATGTTTCGAAATATTGCTGGTCAGCAATAACTAGAGTTATACGGATGCATAAACCTGTATTGTCTATTCTACGAAACATTAAGAAAACTCTCACGTAAAAGCTAAAACTTCCTTAAACCGAAGCATCCCTTGGCTACAGAGTGTCTTTCTTTTCAACGTAGTTTACGAAAGACCTTCACAAACCATGCAAACATTCATGATCAATCCGTTTTTCTTCTATTTTTATTTATAAATTACCGATGGTTGCTTATAGTCCTGATAGAGTTCTATGTCTTAGTTTATTAACTAAAGTGAAAGTTTGGATTTTCTATCCAGTAATGACAATATGTTACCTTTTACACTGATAATAGTCAGAGTTCCAGCTGTTGCTATTGTCATAGTTTAGCGCAGGTCACTAAGTGCTGATCGTGCCAACATTTGATCAAAGAGATTTCAGCCGTCTCTCTCTCGTCCCTTCGTTTTCAGTTGTAGTGTTTCTAGGATACAATTATCTAAAATTGTCCTTTAAAAAAAGGATGTTATTTGAGGAAGATTCGGCTACTATTTCTAACAGAACTGACAACTGCATACAGGTTTTATAATCAACCCTCTTGCTGGTTTCAAATTTTGGCACCAAGCCCAGCAATTTTATGGGATGTGGGTAAGTCGATTACATCGACTCACCTTCTCAACTGGTATTTATTTTGTCACCTGGAAAGGATGAAAGGCAAAAGCTACCCCTGTGGATTTCGAACTCAAAATATAAAGACGGACAGAATGTCGCTAAGCACTTTGTCCAGTATGTTAACCGTTCCACCGGCTCTCCACCTCAATCTCTCCTGTGATTAATATACAATATGTTATCTGATAACCCATACGATATTTAAGCACCGACAAATGTTTCGAACACACGCTTGTTATTGTGTCCGCCCGGATCCGACTGCAGATCCATCGCTCGATCTCGTATGCCCTGTACATCAGATAGAATATATCACTGTTGGACTATATCGCGCATTCCAGCTTGTATCAGTTTATTGTATGTAACGTTGCAGCATGGTAGATTGAAGACATTTTACTTCATTAAGTTTCCTTGTTCAGTCTGTCTTAATAATCGGTGACTGTTTAGGAATGATGCAGTTATGATGACATCTTCTGGATGCAACAATTATTATTTCTTTAACTGTATGTATCCATGTGATACATAATATATAGATATGATATATTACTGGTATCTTTGAATATTGATAATATTTCATTGATATTTCAAAGATGTAAAGGAAAGTGAAGCCGATAAAAGATTTAAAATTAGAATGAAAAGAAACGAAACTAAATTGATGCAGTCAGGAAATTCGCTTCGGAGAAAAGAAACGAAAAGAAAATCGTGCTTTCGTGTTCGATCCACCTGCATATAAGATGGGTAAATTTCATCGTCTAAAGCCTCGAATGACCAAACCGTTATGAATGGAATTTTGCAAATGGAAACTGTGTAGGAGCTGGTCAGATGGACGCTTACCATTCCTTGGTGGTAGATTTGAGCCGACTCCTAGTTTAGCGTCACCTGTTGACTCTTGGATGTGTGTAGTCAAGTTAATTCTTTTGCAAGTACTTGGACCGAGTTTCTGGTCAGACGATAAATTCCTCTCTCTACTTCCAGTCTTTGATGTCCTGAAGACGGTTCATGGGTGCAGATTTGTGCCTCCTCTGACAGAGTCTCTAAAAGAGGGGCTAGTTCTGTGTTCTACCATTTCCGATAACATAATACAATATGATTATTTTGAAGGAGATAAATAAAAATGATGGGGTTCGAACTCCAGAACTGGTTTGAAGAAATTCAATGCTGTCAAGCGTTTTTTACTTCCGACACTTACCGTGTTACACCAAAATAGAGTAAACATCTGGTAAACAACAAAAACAAAAACAAAAAAACCATCAAACAAGATCAAAGATTAAAACTAAAGGTAAGATGCACTAAAAACGCAACAGAGCGTCTTGTTGTTGTAGCAGTTTATCCCGAGGTTAATTGTGATTGAGCGGACCTATTAACGAAGTTGATCGATTTAGAGATAAACTTGGCGTATTTTCAATCATAGTGTACTCAGACCACATTATCTATTATATCTGTCCATTTCTTTCATGGAATTGTGTGAGGGAGTGGAGGATTAGTTGCTTGTTAGCACCACCATTGCCACCCCCACCTAGAATGATGCCTGGGTATGGTAAACACGTGAAAATTGGAGAAAGTTTTATGTGTTTTACAAGGATAGTAGACGTGGGATTTATAGAAACGAAGACGGAATGGAATCGGTAAATCCATTTTAAAGAACATAACACTTGGCTCAAATATGAACAATCTTGGCACGTTGATGCGTGAGTAAGAATGAAAACTGCAACGGAAAGAGAATAATTTAAATAACCGGAAAATAATATACAAAAGGAAAAGAAAAATTAAATTCAGTGCAAAAACGTGTTGTAGGTATACACATATATAATTAAATAAATACATTAAGAAAATACAAACATATATGTGTGTGTATATATATATATATATATATATATATATATATATAT
>NC_068997.1:1531213-1539505 GCF_001194135.2 Octopus bimaculoides
TATATATATATATATATGCATACACGAACGTATATATAATACTTCCTGCTTGTATGTGTGAAATATAGATTCAATAAGTATAAGGTCGTAGTGGAACGTGTAGGATAATTCCATAATATCGATTATGGTTCGTTAATTGGATTAGCGTGACGTGGTACTATGATGGAGTGAGATGGGCAGTAATCCGGTATCCTTTCTTTAGAAACAACCACCGTTATATCTATGCCTGTTTGTGTGTGCAGGCGTGGGAGAAAAATGTTGCTTGAAGCTTCATTTGAATAGTTTTCGTTTTCCTGTAGATATTTCCTACTTGTCTTAACACTTTAGTGAAAAATAACATGTTCAAGAGTGCAAACACCCCACGTATATGTCCATCCAAACAAACACACGCCCTCACCAGCGCAAGCATGCAGATATATATATATATATATATATATATATATATATATACAAATATTTCATACAGGCATAGACACAACATATTTCACACACACAAATGATTTCGTGCACATTATGTGCGTGCGTTTATGCGTATGTGTATTTAAGGAATATTAGATATCGATATTGAAATGATGAAAGATGAATCTATGTAAAAGAGAAGAAAAGGAAGATAAAGAAAATGAAGGGGAGGGAGGAGGCGGGGGAGAAGAAGGCGGATGACAAGAAGAGACATGAATGAAAAAGAAAGAAAAGTACGAAAAATCATCGATTTATTATCTTCAAATAAAACAGATGAATGTAAAGCCCTATTGTAATGCAATAGCATCGTAGAATATTTCGATTTAAAGAACATTTTAAATGATGGATTCCAAACACGCCAAACATTTATTTTCCACACCCCGTTATCACATTGTTGAAGAAATATTTTAGTCGTTATTCTAAAAACTAATATTTAAAAAATAAATAAAAATATATAAAAAAAACATTCCTCACCACCATATATAGCGTTTAAAAGATATTTTCAGAACGTTTGAAGATATAATTCTTTAATGAGCAGTACGAAATACAAATACAGCCATTATTTTACGTATGTTAATTACTGCAAATTGCAACGTACAATATTAGAATATCGGCAATGTTTTTATTGTCTTACGTTTAGCAGTTGTTTTTTTTATTCCCTCGTCACAGTATTATTTTTGGCAACATTAATAATTTGTATAATTTAGTTCAGAGAAAGATATACATTTTCCTTTATTTTTAATAAAAATATACGTAAATGGCTACACACACTTATGTCAGTATAAATATATGTGTGGATACAAAGACTCATACAAAAACACACGCTCGCACACACAAACTCACACATACACATATAGTGAGAGCGATGTATCCATGTATATGCCTATCTGCATACATATACATATGTATGTGTGTACATATATGTATATATGTGTGTAAGTATGTTTATACTCTTTAAATGAGATGAAATGTATTGTAAAGAAACATATAGAATCATTTTTAAAAAAATATTTATGCCACTTACAAACGAGCATCATCTAAAAATATTAATGGATTTAAAAATATGAAATGGTGCAACCGCGATTGCTATCTTCAATATATTTAGAAATAAACAACAATATTGAGAAAAAAGCACTTCGTTAAACTAAATCTTATTTAATAATGAAGACAGTAACGATGCTAATAAATTATCTCTAGCTTGCAGCCCTATAATGATAAGGTGTTAATTACGAAAGAACAATAGATTAGATAGGAGTTGTGTATCCGGTAGGGATACGTCATCAATATTGGCTGTATTAATGGCAAAGAAAATAGCAGTTTATTCACTCCGTTATCTGGTTCTCATCAGACATTGTTTATTACTTTCTGTGGCTATAACCGATGATATATCACCAACTTTAAATGATATCGTGATAGCAGTAGCATGCTTAGTGAAGAGGAAATAAAATAACAATGATGATGATAATTTTAATATTTTGCATTTTTTCCGAATTTTTCAAATTGCGAAGTAAATTTACAGACAAATGTATGTATGTATGTATATATGTATGTATGTATGTATGTATGTATGCATGTATGTATATATGTATGTATGTATGTATGTATGTATGTATGCATGCATGAACGTATGCTTGTATGCATGCATGTATAAATGTATGTATGTACATGAATACATACAGTTGTCAGTAAATTACCATTACAAATTGAAATATAAACACATATATACAACATATATATGGTTTTAAATTCTTTAACTGTAACTGTATGGCGGTAGGTAGGTGTCCTAATTCAAAAGGTGATAAACATATGTCACATCGCAATGAAATCAATTCCAAAGAGTTTATGATCTTTGCTACCATTATTCTCTACAGAAGTGTAAATATGACATAATGGCTGTCAGTAGTTGCAGTGGAGAATTGTGTACGGTCGGCCGTGGGTGACATCTAAGTTCAACGATACATCAGTGAAAGTGAGCGACTACGTTCATTTAAACTGAAGTAGGACGAATGAGTTATATGTATTCCACCTACACGAAGAATTTAACATTAATCACAAGGAAGAGAATGGAATTTCGACAGATTTTTCACAATTCGTTTGACACTTTTCGTTTGACAAATTCGTGACTTCATTTCGGTATCTATTTCATCATGTTCTTTCTGTTTCCAACTCTAATAGATCTACCATGGAAGACATCGTTCATTTTAAACCTTACGCACATGTAGGAATGTTTAGATATCATGTAATCTACACTTGTTGAATTTGCATAAAACATTGGCTTCATTCACTTCTATGTTGTCAAATGTGTGCCATCCATGACCATCACACATATTTTTAGATTCTGTGCGTATGCATTTGCTCACATGTTCAAATTATTTATTTATCTATTTTTTAAAACTCGGTGGTAAGTGATTTGTAGGAGTTTCAGTGTTATTTCTAGCCTATTGATCGACAACGCACAGACTCCACCACTAGCTGTCTGTCTGTCTGTCTTTCTGTCTGTCTGTCTGTCTGTCTGTCTGTCTTTCTGCTTGTCTGTCTTTCTGTCTGTCTGTCTGTCTGTTTCTCTCTCTCTCTCTCTCTCACTCACTCTTTCTGCCTCAGTCTCCCAGTATGTACTATGTACAGGGTTGTTTACTATTAGGTCAATAGAAGTTGGTGTTTAACCCTTAGTCTGGAAAGGTATACGTAGGAAAAGATTTTCTAATGCGTTCAGTCTTGTTTAAGATTGCAAAGTATATAAATTAAAAGAAATTGTTTGCTATTTCTTGCAAAAAGTGTGACCGAATAAAAGTACGTTTTTGGTTCGTGGCAATGATAAAAAATTACTCCCCCCCCCATATATGTATATGCATATGCGTGTATGTAATATGTACGCAATACGCATGCTTACACACACACACACACACACATATGTACATGCATAAACACTCATGTAAAGATACACAGATGTTCAGCGCAGCGTTTCAACGATAAATAGTTATATAAAGAGCTTGTCACTAGAAATGATATTAAGCAGCAAGTTTAAATTAGCAACTTCCAACAAAGGCTGCTGCAGTTTGTGTGCCAGCAACAGCGTAGCTTTTCATCGTTGGTCACGCCATAAACGATTTCTTTTCATACATTTATTTGGTTGATAATTAGAAAACTGCCATGGCAAATATTCAAAGTGTAAATGATGTTGATTTTTGTACTGCACTATTAGCTTTAACTTCGGTTTCATAATCAACCATTGACAGTAGAGAAGTTGGAATTATCACTCCTATATATATAATTAGGCAAGATATTGATGGATAAAAACGAAAAACGAACAGGTGTATGTTATTTATCATATCATTGCTATGAATTTTGTGTAATCTCTAGTTAGACAGGAATCTGGAGGCGGATATATTTGAACGCCGAGTTTGAAGTGGGTTATAATAGCTACCAAATACTAGTGGACACACAGCACTCGTAGCCAGAGGAAGGATTCGTTCCACAAGACGATGACTCATTGAAAAGCTTTGACTCAATATTACGAGCGGCCCAAGCATTCATTAAGTTTCCAGTTTTGTGTTTGTTGCTGGTTTTATTCACGGCGTATAGAAAACATTTGCTAGAGTGAAGAGGAACAGAATTCATTGCTTAACATTCACTATTGAGCATTTTCACTGTTTGTTTCGATTATTAAACATTCAACCACAAGAAATTTCACATTTAATAAATTAAGCATTATCTCGGTCTTCAAAAACTGAAACAGGCCTCTTGCAGTTAACTATCGCCCAATCTCACCCCACTCCCAGATCATAAAAGTGTTTGAAATTGTGGTGAGATCACGGATAACTGGCTTCTCAGAGAGCCACAACCAAATTGAGTTCTTGTCTGGCCTACATGTTGTATGCCAGTGGGCGGACAAAACAAAATGCGGTTAAATGGGGAGAAACTTGAACTCATACACTTTGGAAAAAAGACTATGCTCAAACAAGCATATTGTCTTTCTCAGGGCAACTACTCACAGTGTCCAATAATATCAGTGACTTAGGAGTGATTGCTGACAACAACCTCAGCTGGAGTAGTCATATAAACATTAAAGTCGAAATGGATTGCAGGATAAGCTCCTGGATCCTCAGAACTTTTCGGTCCAGGGAGAAAAATATAATTCCCCTCTTCACCTTTGTAGGGCCACACCTAGAAGACTGCTGCCCCCTGTGGTTTTCCCTCACAACACAAGACATTAACCTAGGGAGCATTCACTAAAACAAATGAATGGTATGACTGATTTTCATTATTGGGACCGTCTTAAAACAATGAATTTTTATTCTCTCCAGCGCCGCTCTGAGCGCTACATCATTTTCACAGTGTGGAGAATATACCACCAGCATTGCCCATATGGTCTTGATATTAAATTCAGAGTTCCTCGGGGTGCTAAAGAGTCATTTAGTTCCTATGCTTTCTAGAGAGACCCGGAAAAAGCAGTCTTCCAGGGTAGTAATATTCTATCTACTCAGGAGTCATCGGTTCGTACCACAGAAATGTCGCTTCTAGAGTGACTATCCCTTGAGCAACCGTCCCAGTTTACTATTGGCGTTTATGTATCAAATAAATGATAACTATTACTCTCTATGTGCCATAACAGTTAAGGGCTTGCTTTGACTTACGTTGGTATAAAGAGTCGTTTGGAATATAAACAGAATAATCAAATTCAATCTATTTGACGTCTTGTAAAAGCATGGAATGGTTTCATGTGGTGTTGTGGCGAGGCTGCTACATACTTTGATGTTTAAGTAAATGCCAGTTTAGCCATCACACGATTATAACTAATTTCACTAGCTTTTCAGTTATTCTTCTCTTTCGTTGGTCTTAGAAACCTACTTTGCATCAACTATCGGTAGAAAAAGTTCCGGACAGCTAGATATTATTCATAAGGAAGTGTGTAATTATAATTTAATTCACAAGCGCTTCAATATTTTAGATACCTAAAAGATGGTTCGTTAATCTTTAATCCAAGTGTTGCATCAGAATTCAATGCACATGATTTCGGGCAAGATCTATCGAATCAATTTCTCTCACGCACATACTCTTCTATTTAAAAAAAAATTATTTTATAGATTTCAGTCGTTGAACAACGTCCACGCTAGAACAATGCCTTCAAGGAGTTTAATCGATTACATCGTCACTAATAATTATTCAAGTCTACACATCTACATAATACCGGGAGGTATAAGCACACATGTAGGATGAGGTCTTGCAGCTTTCCTCTACCAAAATCCACTTAGAAAGTATTGGCCAAGCCATTTGCCCAAAGTACCACCAGTGAGATCTAAGCCATCATGTATGGTTGCAGAGCGGCCTTCTTAACCATACAGCTGTCTTTACTTAAATAGTCAATATGTCTCAGGAAAGAATACACACGCCTATCTTAAAGTGTTATATTTTTCAAATAACTTACTGTTTTATATCAGTTCAGTTTTAGCTTTGTAACTTGGATAGGAAATGAATGTGACTTGGATAGGAACTAAATTACCTGTGAACCTGGGGTAATGAATGAATAATTAATTTCTTGTCGCAGTTTAAAATCTTTATTTGTCTGACTGAACCTGGTGCGATTTCGTTATTAGAATTCTTATTTGATATTTGGGGCGGTATACAACAATTAGCTTACTTGTATAATCTTCAGTAAAAAGACCTTCAAGTCTTATACGCAGGTGGAGAATAAATAACTTGTTACGTGTTAGAAATTCTAGAAAGAAGTGTAATGCTTAATGCATCAGTATATAGATTTTGGCCTCTGGTTTATAACAGAATCCTTTCGAATTCGTGATTAGTGTTTGATATTCACTTGACATGTGTTTTACTGATTGAGTTTACTCCCTTAGATTACATATGAGCAGTGCCTACCGTTTCTTTTCCTCACTATAAATTCAAGGAAATAATTCATTTTCATTAAGATCTACTTTTATTTTATTTAATGTAAGAAGAATATTTTTCTAAGCGTTGAATAGCCTTCTCTCATCATCACTATCTATTTAGTGGTTCGTTCTATATATATACTTAGTGCGGCGCTGTATTCAGCTAACAAAGACTACAGTTGCCAAATTGAAAATGGGATTTTGAATTTTTAGATTTGTTTAAATAATGTGTATCATGATCTGAAGCCGATGTGTGCTAATGCGAACGTATGGTTTGTGAGGAGTCATACTTAAATGCAAACAATAAAATAGCACATAGCACAAAATAGCATTAATCTTTGTGTATATAGGCAGAGATAAAAATGTAAAAGGAAGTAAGAGAAAAAGAGAGAGAGAGAGGTATATTTATTTTGAAGACCCAGCAAATTCACCTGAAGTAATGTAAGCTAACTTCAATATTTGTATCTATTGAAGCGTCAAAACCATGCAGGATTCTCTCCTTCTCCCCTCCTCTCTCCCTCTCTCTCCTTCTCTCTTTCTCTCTCTTTCTCTTTCTCGAAAAAACTATTCTGAAACTGTAGTGCTCCTACCATCCTGTAACAAATTTCATTCAAAAATATTTGAACACCTGTGCTTAAATTGAGAACTATCATATGGTTGGTGGTGTAAACAATTGATCACCAGGAACAGCTGAAATACAGAGCATGTAATATGGTGCAACCTCTGTATAACATAGTAAAACATGGCTGACAGATAAAGACTTCGCTCATAGTCTGGAACATTTCTTAAACGGCTATAAATTCCATCTCATAAGCTTTACGAAACACCGAAAATGCTATCATAATATTCATTTGATATTTTTTGTTATGATACTTGTTTCTCATGACTCTAAAAGAAACATTACTCGCATGTACCGGTCCTGAAGACTACAAACGCATACCCAGCATTTTATCCCTTGTAACTCTTCAGTTATAACTGAAAAAAAAGAAAGAAAAAAAAACAATCACACCATACAAAGGAGCAGGGAAGATCTTGAAGACTATCAGCAACCATGTGAAC
Source organism: Octopus bimaculoides (assembly GCF_001194135.2). NCBI lineage: Eukaryota > Metazoa > Mollusca > Cephalopoda > Octopoda > Octopodidae > Octopus > Octopus bimaculoides. The sequence goes on from NC_068997.1 coordinate 1,538,617, forward strand.
AGAATAAATGTTTGAATACATTAAAAAAAGTAAAGAAACTAGGAAAATCAAACACATGGTATGATAGCAATAAGTTCCAGAATATTATGTACGTTGATACAGCTCCCAGATGCGAACTAGCTGATAGATTTTAAAAGTTCGTCGTGAGTTGAAACTTAGAATTAATGTAGTAGAAAAACCACGCACAACCTTCAAATCACTTATCAGTAAATCCACCATTTCAGGAAAAAATTCTGCTCTGATAGCAAATGCATAGATTGTAAAACAATTCCACATATAAACTACAAAACTAGGGGCGTAGTTTATCAACTAAGATGTATGAAAAGACAATGGAGAAATAGTATATTAGGGAAATAACTCGAAGTATAGAAGAAAAATCAAAGGTACACTGAAATAATTTAGAAAAACAGAAACATCGGTACCATATAAACATACTAAAGTAAATGATGGCGGGTTGGTAGGGAACATTGGGATAGTAATTCTTCCGATACACAAGCGTTAAGAAGAATAAAAGCTAAATACATCAAAGAAAATATGAGCAGAACAGTTTCCGATTGCCGACGTCAAAGCCACTCATAAAATATCGTTAATCACAGACACGCATGACAAGACACAAACTTGACGAATATTAAAAGACAATCCCAAAGCCCGCAAAAATTACACATATACACACATTACGTGAAGTAACGTAAATGCAAAGTCCATAGTTCAACGCAGAAACAATATCAACCAAAATCACGCGCGCTATCAGAAGCCATGCAGAATATAATGTATCCACAGCACTAAGTTCAACGCGAACAATAATAAATGAACTCTTAAACACGCGCATCACACACACACACACACACACACAAAATCATTAAACAGTGATCAGATTAAATGCCTCTAC
>NC_068997.1:1539633-1541083 GCF_001194135.2 Octopus bimaculoides
ATCTCCTAACTTTATGGGGATGTTGATATTTTCCCCCTTCTCTTTGTATTACTCAAATATGGAGAATGTTGCCTCTCAAAATATAGAAACGTTTCTCATGACGCCAGTAGGTAAAATGGAAAAAACGTTGGTCCAGATCACAGCGAGGAAAATGCGCAGGAACAGCCAGTTTGACTCGCAGGGCTCGCGTTTGATGACGGCAATCTCTGCTCCAATAGCAGTGAGCAGGAATATGGTCCGGGGACCATGGACGCCAGACGTCTCAGCTGCCACAGACTCGACCATAAAGCTGTTGGAGAGTGACCGAAAGCTTCACAGTTTGCTTCTCTAAGACTGACAAGCAGGTTGCCACTAGAAAAAGTGTCATAGCACGTGGCATTCTAGATGAGGGCCTATCAACAGAGAACGGGAGAATCGTCATATCGTCCGGCATTTTAGCGTCCCCTCGGTCTCGCTCCACTGGCTCAAGCAGGGAAGAAAAGCCTGTGACGTCGAAGCCACGTTTTATGATCTTGTTAAGGGCAGCATGGCGTGGAAAGTAGCCAGCACTACGACGGCATGGTTATGTGTTGAGACCGAAAGAATCCACAATGGATGCGAAGCGGCATTCGTGAGGGTCGCAGATCTAGAGATCAAGCCTCAGGTAAACGCCGACGCGCAGGCAGTTGCCATCGAGCTGAGTGCTAGTTGCAAATCATGGCACCGCATTGAGCTAAGCGCCGTTGTGAGGCTCGGAGGGTGAGCGGAGACATGCCAGACGGTGCACTAACTCGACCGCGGCCACGCTACATTGGATCGCATCCCATGTCTTTTGAGAGGACTGGACGTCCACAGAAACAAAAAAAGGATGGAGTCAGCAGAGTGCAGGCGATGTCACGTAGGCTGCCTCGCGTTCCCCAATCACCGTTGTTTTAGTTATATTGTGAAGAGCCCTGTTAATAAGAGCACGGCAAGATGACACCGACAAGATAAAAGCCGGCAAGGCCAGTAAGACCGAAGATTAAAAGCCGAGGCCGCCATATTTGATGGGTAAGATGGTCTGTTGAAATCCAGTGTCTATATGGAGAGAGAGAGAGAGAAAGATGAATACACAAAGAGTATCTTATCATAAGAGCAGTAAGATGAACAACAAACATGCGATAAATAGTGAAGAGAAAAAGGTGAATGAGGGGCATATATCCATTGATAAGATCACAGACAGCGACGACAGATCTTGACAGAATAATCGATTAGCCAACTGAATAGTAATTGATTGGTAATAAGGCTGAAAAGAAACATAACTAGCGTCTGTATAAAGATTGTATGATCCTGTGATCCTCTCAAAATATAACATATACACACGCGCGCGTGTCTGTATGTATGGATATATATATATACATACACACACACACACACACACACACACACACACACACACACACACACACACACACACACACACACACACACA
>NC_068997.1:1541563-1550907 GCF_001194135.2 Octopus bimaculoides
ATATATATATATATATATATATATATATATATATATATAATCATGCAAGAATACACACGCACGCACATACACACGCACATACACACACACGCAAGCAAGGATAACGATAGATAGAATTTAGAACTGGCAAAGCTAAATATTGGTTACTTCTAGACGAGTGTCCATAATACCCGATTTACCCGGGTGTCTGGATGAAGTACATTTAGTGTTTTTCTATAGAATGTTCATTCTTGTTCTGAATTATTTATTATTTATAATGGAGAGATCAATATTTATATAATATGAATACAGAACATAAATTACGGTGGGGTTGCTAATGTAGTGTAATTAATTCTATTCATTATAACCTTCGTCTCTAATAATTGTTCATTGTATTGTCAAAGTAGAAATAATTATATAAAATACATCCACAGAATATATAATAAATGATGATACAAATCGAATCTAATGAAATATATATCAATGAAAGGTCTTCCAAATACATCTGACAGTGATTAATATTTTACAATTTATTATCGTTATTATCAGAGAAGTATCTAAAAAGTCTTACGTCACATTTACGATAGCGAAATATAAATTAATAATATTTAATTGAGACATTTCTTTGAAATAATTTCTTGGAGATATGGTCTAAGAATTTATAACCAGAAAAGGAAGACATTCGCATCTGAATTTGTTTCTTGTTGCTTGACTGAGTTTGAAATGAAGTCGTTATGAACATCCGTTTGTAGTGATGATTCACTTCTTTATCGTTTATTGTTTGTTTTATCTATTACTTGTTTCAGTCATTAGACTGCGGCCATGTTGGGGCATTGCTTTGAATAATTTTAGTGGAATGCATCGATTCCAGTACTTATTTTTTTTTGTCAAGCCTGGTACTTATTCTACTGTTCTCTTTTGCCGAACCGCTAATATTCGGGGACGTAAGCACATCAACACCGGTCGTCAAAAGGTGGTTGTTAAGACGAGCACACACACATACACACGCGCACGCGCACGCGGGCGCACACACACACACACACACACACACACACACAAACATACACACACAAACACACAAACACACACAAGCACGCACGCACACACACACACATATACACAAACACACACACACACACACACACGCACACACACACGTGTAGACATATATACTTCGGTCTTCCTTCAGTTTCCATCTAACAAATCCACTAACAATGCTTCGGTTGGCCCGAGCAGAAGGCTTTTGCGTAAGGTGCCACTTGGTTGGGAAGCAAGCTTCTTACCATACAGCCACGCCTAAACTTTTAAAAATATAACCCGATGCCATTGGAATATTGCTGACTATCGCTGGCTGAAAGATTCTTGATTCGATTTACAACTTATAAAACACGTCAACGTTAATATAACAAATAATAAGAATAATATTTGATTATCTTAGCCTATTTCCCTATAACTGAAACGGCTTGGCTAAATAGAGAAAGGATTGAATTCTAACCCTTTAGGCCATTTATTCAAATCTAATGCAACCATTTTGTTTTCAGACTGGACACAAAGCTTATCTATGATTATCAGTTTACAGGTATCGAAAATAAATCTCGACTGTTTGAGACCTTCAAAAGAAGCTAAAGGAAAAAAAAAGCCTTTCAAAGTGTATTACTGGGAGAAATTCAGAAGAGAGATTCATGAATCGCTAGTTGATTACATGGCAATAACCGGGATATGTTGCTATAGTAATACAAACTTTCATACGCACACACATACGCACACACATGCACATACACACACACATACACACAGAGAAATATCTATACTCGCATATACATATATGTATGGATACACAGATACTAATATATACACATATTTTTCATGTATACATAAATATATACATACATATATGTATATACATACACATACATATGTATATATACATTCAAACACATATATACATACACACACACACACATATATATATAAATGTGTGTATGTTTGAATGTATATATACATATGTATTTATGTTATCTTCAATATAGAGAAGGAAGACATGTTATCTTGTGTCGTTGTATCTTTTATATATGTTTTATTCCATATTACGTACAGTTTGTATGTCATATTTTTATGTCATATCCGGTATATCACTTATGATATATTATAATGAGTAGCAAATACGGTTTACTGGTAACAATGCAAACATTTATGACAACACATAGATATTTAATCGATTATTTTATTTACCGTAGATGATGTCATATTTGGCAGACTGTTAGGAACAACGGATTTTAGATTTCAAAAGAAAATATCAAGACTATAAGACGTCTAAAAGAAAAGATAGGAATAAATATAGAAAAGTAAATAAACAAAACAAAAAAGAACAAAAATCACGAGAAAATATCCATTTTCTCTACTGTGTGTATTCAATGAAGAAATATCAACCAAATTCTATTAGAAGCTGTTCACTCGTTATAAGAACGTTAGTTTGTTATGAAGAAGATGCTAACTTAAATGTCAGATCTCTGCGATTGTGTATTTCCTGCCAGCGTAATTCAATAACAATTAATAAATCAGAACTCACCTCAAAGTTTAGATATAACTGCGGAATCAATACGTCGATGTAATAATCATATCACAGAGGACATTGAAATAGAATAGTAAGTTGATGCTTTCGTCAATGTAGCAACAGACCTGGCAGAAAAGAAACGAGGGAAGACGTAATAAGTATTGATATTCACAACTGACAAATTTAATTCATGATTCTGAAAGACCTAAATTAATCGTATTACATGTAATTGATACAAGAAAGCAGAAAAATATTATAGTGTTTAAAAGAAAGTTTTTTTTCTAAAATCTACAAATGTTAAGCATAATCATGTGTTGTAAGTTTCGCGTTTTCCTTTACTAGGCTTATAGCATGCATGTAGTGTGCATGCATGTTGTTCTATAGTTTTTCCTGAAGCCTGCCTGTTCTGCTATGAGACGCGGGTGCTGAAAAGTTCTTGGCTTTGGGTAAAAGAAAATACAGGATAATCAGTTAATCATGATTTTATTCAACATAATCCTCTCTCAAATTCACGCACTCATTGCAGTGGTCCTTCAATTTTTTAAGCCCCGTAAAAGAATTCGGAACCTCCAGCCAAGCCTTTCGCGATACTCTTAAAGACAGGTATTTTTCAGTATCCCCCTCGTACTGTTCTCATCCATCTTTCTCTCAGTTCATTTTGATATGATATTCGAAAAGATCTTGTAGATGCGTGACAGTAGACTGAATTGTCTAAAGTTCTTTGGCAGCCCCCATTTTTATAAAAAAGGATCAGTTAGGAATTTTTCCACATATTCATGTAGGCATAGGTTTTTGTTTCCTTTATAACATTTCTAACTTTGCCTCTAAATGTCTGTGACCCTTTCCGTTGAATTTACTGTTCGGGAAACTTCCTTGTTTGGTTGATATAGGGTTTTATAGAATTCTTATTTTTTCTAATATTTACACACTCTCTGTGAGTTGTTTACCATGTTTGTCATTCAGACATTTGATAGTGTTACGTCCCATAATAATTGTTTTGTTTAACTTTGAAAGACTTTTGTGGTTTTCAGTTATTTGAAAGACTTTTGTTGTTTTCAATTGTTTCCTTAATCGTCTTTTATTTTCTTTGAATCTTTTCCTTATTCTGTTACATAATTCAGTATATTCAATGCGCCGTGTAAATGAATGTTGTTTCAATTTTCTTAGGATATTAATGAGATTGATAATATCTCTCGGTAATGTTTTGTTTTGCAACAACCATAAACAACATAACGATTGATATGAAAAAAGGGAAACGCGTCAAACAAGGAGACACCACGTCACCGAAATTACTCACCTCTGCATTAGAAAAGGTTTTTTTAAAAAACTTATATTGGTCAAATAAAGGAGTAAGTATAAATAGATGCATTCTAAATCATCTCAAATTCGCTGATGACATTGTACTCATTTTCAGGAGAATTAAAGAATCAACAGAAAAGCTCAGAAAACTAAAAGGAGAAAGCAAAAAAATGTGGCCTCAGAATTAATATCAATAAAACGAAGATAATCTCCAACCATCCAAACATAGATGAGGAAACACATGAGATAAAGAAATATTTGAACATGAGAGCCGATACACCAATCTAGGATAAATAATCTTCTTAAAGGATGAAAATCAGACCAAAGAAATTGAACGACGAATACAATTAGAATGGGAATCATTTCGTAAATTGAATCACACCATGAGCATGTATCTAACTACAAAGATCTTCGACCATTGTGTGCTGTTTACCATTATGTAAGCCTCAGAAACATAGACTATCAACAAGAGTATTGAAAATAGATTAAGAACTATGGAAAGGCGAAGGCTGGAAATGAACAAAATAGATAAATGGAGAAACAATGTGATAAGAGTGGCAACAAGTTTAACTGACATTACGCGGAAAATAAAAATTAAAATGGTCTTTCGATGAACACGGGACAATATATGGAATACCAAATTAACAGAGCGGACGCAATGTCCAGAAAAAAAGAAGGGAAGACCATGCAGAATTTGGAATAAAGACTGTTAAATTCTTCGGCACCCAAACATAGATGAGGAAAAACACCAGTCCATGATTGGTGGAAAGAACATGCTGAGATATTCGTCCATGTAGGGACTGAAGATGTGCAAGGATGACGCAAAGAATGTTTCACCGGTGTTTAAGTATCTATTACCAGAAAATAACTATGAATATGGAATGCAATGGTATTTAACAGAATATTTAACATACGCTATCAAAATGATAATATTTAATAAAGGTAAATTAAGTGAGGTGACAAATAGAAATTCTACAGGAATATATTTGAAGCGATCCACACACTAACATAATTTTCATAACGCGCGGCTTGTATTTATTTGTATTAATTATGAGTAGTAATTATTTGTGAAGTTATTTATACAGCAAACTACAGCATGGACCTTTGCTAAGTGTTAGAAAGCCATATGTATTTGCTACCATCCTGACTATAGAGAGCTTCAAATAGTTTCTAAATAAAATTATAATTATTTCGAAAATGAAATATAATGATATTATTGACAATTTCTCTGAAATTGGACAAAGCACATAACATTCTGAATTTCAATTCACTAAATCTAAATGGTGAACGATATGCTGTGAGTCTAATATTCAGTGGTCATGGTAACAAATCCAATCATGTTTCTTTATTATTAGGTCACCTTAGCGAGCCACACTCAACTCAAAGATACGAAACTACTTTAAAGTGTTATGAAGCCATAAAATAAAAGTAATAAAAGTTCATGTGTGTGTGTGTGTGTGTGTGTGTGTGTGTGTGTGTGTGTGATTATACAGCATCGATGTGAAGACGTATATCTACGTTTTGCACATACATATCTATGTGCGCATACACACTCAAATCTTTGTGCATGTGTCTGTCCGTGTATAGGTATATGTGTGCATGTATATATACACATGGATCCGCAACGAAATACACTTCTTACAGTGTGAAGAAAACAAACTCAGAAATATAAGGTGTGTAGAGAAATGGTTTAATATGGCGCCTATAAAAAAGAAACTACATAGATTTGTCAGTGGTGAGATTTGACAAATAATAACAGCAAAAATATAATTGGATTATAGTTTAAAAGGAAATAGGTTCGTTGTATTGATTAAATCAAATTCTGAAGCGAAGTCGCATCCGAAAGTGTATAGATCCTGCACTTCTACTGCATCTTCAGTGCAGTTATAACAATATTTCACTGAATAATTAACACTGAATTTGATTATGTGTGATGTTGGCTTATATATATATATATATATATATGTATGTATATGAACGTATGAATGTATGTATGCATGCATGCAGACACGCATGTATGCATGTATGTACGTATATATTTATCTATGAATACACATACATACGCACATGCATACACATGCAATATGAGTATGCTTGTGTGTGTGTGTGTGCGTGTGTATGCGCTTAAATATTCTCTTAATATTCCTACGCTTTGTCTCCAATATAACACTTGCAACTTTAGTTACCTGATTTTTTACTTTGGGTTGCAGGATGTTGTTTAAGATGAAACCCTTAAGTGTCGCCACAGTTTGCTTGTATATATATGTATATATATATATGTACATATATATGTATATATATATATATATATATATATATATATATATATATATATATATATATATATATATATATTATACAGATATATATACATGTTAACTGACGTACCCGGTAATTCCCGGTAAAGAAGGTTTTATCCCTTGGTTCCGTTCTCATAATTGTTTCGCTAATCCAATAACTACAATACAAAGTATGTAGCTCTTAAAACGGTTTTTCTGCATTTACAGAGAATATCGAACTGTCTTACACAGGATCTTGTATTTAGGAATTCTCAATATGTGAAGTCAGTTATGTAATAACATATAATTAGTTACCCGATAGTAAGAATTCAAATAAAGTAGCCCCGAAAAGGGCTTCAATGCGTTCCCAGAGTATATAGAACATAAGAGGAAATACTAATAAGGTATGCATACTAAAATGTTGAAGCATGTTACGTAATCAGATATGAGATAATAACAATTCAAAATAAATAACGTAGAAAATATTACCATGAGGGGCGCTAGTGTTGGTATATTCGTGAATAACTCACTAACCGAAATAAGCGGATCTATTGTTTAGGAAAATACTATTTACTTGTTTAAGGGTTGCACTGGATAAATTGCGACAATAACTCTAACAGTTCAAATACTAAAAAATAAGCATACTCAATTTGATTTATAACAAATAATTTGGGAAAATCAATGGGTTATTTCCCTTGGCTATATATAAGGATCTTTTCCAGGGATGAATGGGTTATTTCCCTTGGCTTTTAAAATAAAATATATTAGATATATATAAGGATCCCTTCCAGAGGCCCTATTATCAGTTTTTTCAACAACCCGAGTATGCCATGAAATTTGCAGACATGAATTGGACTCACGTGTCAAGTTTCATCAAAATCGATAAAATGATGCAGGAGTTAGCTAACAACTACACAAACACACCCACAGACAGAATTTCTCACATATGTAGTAGATATATATGTAAAAGCTGACTGTCACATTTCATTCCGTAATAGCTACCTCTGATAAGGGGAGGGTTATATAATCGACCTGTTACTTAACATTCCGTTGAACCCCTAGTGCTAAACCGGTTGGTAAGATCAGCAGTAATGGCTATGTTAAACTGTAAAATCCTTGTGAGTGAATTTGGTTGACGGAAATTAAGCTCAAGAAAGATGAACATGGGCTTAACTTAGTATTCCTTTATTTCATCTGTTACATGTTTCGGTATTCCCTAACACATGATGTCACACTATAAATGCATTCCGTAGAAGTATGTCACAAGGGCAGTATGCATCCTAGAACGCTTTTTCAGACAGCCAAACGAGTATTACATGTTACAGATAAGCAGTGTATTACGTCATAACCTCCTCAGTCTGCAAAAGACTGTTTAATCTTGAAACACTTGGGGTTTAATGTGATTAAAATTAGAGCCGAACGGTGAGCGGTATAGGTGAAGATTTTCAGGAACCCTAATTATTTTGACAGTGAACGGGAAACTAAGATTACTCAAAACGTAGGAGTTATTCAGTCTATATAGTATCTATACGCAATAATGCATTATACGACAGTGATTTTATACATTGTTTGTGGTGTGACGTCATTTTGTGTGGCTGACACTAACTAATATCAAACAGGTGACATGAAGAGATGATCAGGTTGCTCTAGTCAAACGATTCTTACTATCAGTGTTGTGTCATCCAAACGTAACCGAGCAGGCCTACGCTGGAAATATGTGAACTGTCACGATCTTTTACGGGCAATGTGTACCTGAGATTACATCATCCTGTCTGTCTTTTTTAAGAGAGATAGATGTGATTTTTGAGGAATATTGCTACTATTACTAGCAGGTTCAGTGACCATACAGACATTCTCGTTGTTTAGTAGAATTGATTATATAATTAACCAGTAATTATTTATAAAATAATTTATTATTTGCACAATAATGAATTATTTATACAATTATTTATACAACCCATACTTTGTGAATTTTCTTACAGATGCTGAAATAAAGCTGGCTACAAAGAGATCAATTCCCATTGTAATAATATAATTAATGTTAAAGAATAAAAAATATTCATTTAAAGGAAATCGATCCAGTGAAATGAATGCATTTTCATTTGATGTCACGTTTTGGGGGAAGGATAAACAACGTTTAATTTTGAATGCCTCAGCTCGCCAAGTTATTGGATATATCTATTGATGGTTAACATTATTTCGACCATCATTGACAGGACATAGTAACATAAACTCTGTAGTGATTACAATTCTTATCCTTTCATCAGAATGAATATATCTAGCATTACATAAACTGATATATCTTTTCAGATGACTATGTGGTGTAATTTATAGCAGATCGAGTTACTGAAGACAGTATTTGCTCACCAAAATATTTGTCTGATGTATTGTTGTGTAGATGGATTTTCTTGAGGTGACTGGGATGATTAAACTCCTTAAACATCCGTGCAGTGCATTCAACCATAATATTAATTTTAAGGAGCATTTATCGCTTAGCATTGGTTCCCGATAACCCAGTAACCGATGATATAATCGATGACACCGTTATAAAAGGAAAGATCGAAGTCATCAAAGTGCTTTTATTTCCCTTTCCTCTTCACAGCACGTGTCTATTCTGTCCCACTATACTCTAATATTTCACTAAAATTAACCAATCATAAAATAAAATAAAAGTACAAAGAAAGCTTTGCACTCTCTTAACAGAGATGTTCATCCTTCGTCAAAGATATTGGAACAAATCCAAGAATTTATTGCCAAAATAGAAACCAGCTGTGTCTGTCGAACTATAAACGGTTACACTTACAGCATCAACCTATCATAATATCTGATAGTTAGACGACAATTAATGATACATCACATAGAGTTCTATTTAACTTCCATTTACAACACGGTAGTCATATAATCAGGTGTATTTATGTAAATTTATGTTTGTGCGTGTGTATGTGTGAGTGAATGTGTGGAGATGGGCGCGTGTATAAATGTGTTTGTATCGCTGGGTCTGTGACTGTCTATGGGAAGAAATAGTATTGAAACCAAACGTTACGTTGGCCACCCACACAACGGTTTTGTTCCAAGATATCTAAAAATGAAATACTATAAGCCATCGCAATGAATGTGCGTGTATACGTGTGTGTATAACCTGTGTGTGCTAATGTGTGAGCTGCAATGATGTTACTGTGTATTCATATATGAAATGTATGCAGGTATATATATATATATATATATATATATAT
>NC_068997.1:1551119-1551516 GCF_001194135.2 Octopus bimaculoides
ATATATATATATATATATATATATAAAGATAGATAGATAGATAGATAGATACATATGTATATATGTATATGTATTTGTACGCATATATACATGTGTGTGCGTGTGCGTGTATGTGTGTGTATGAGCGCGTGTATATCAATCTCAGGTGTTCTCAGAGTCTTAATCAAACGGCTTCTCAAGAGCTACTGACCATATTACAGAGCTGCCCTTAAACTATTTTACTCTATTCTGCAGCTTATATTGATTCTTATTTTGAAAGAATTCTTATGATTTCACTTTTTGATGTGTGCTGAAATTCATTCACACAAACTCACATATATGTGCACAAATGATAAAATCATCTTTTACGTGTGTGTGTGTGTGTGTGTGTGTGTGTGTGTGTGTGTGTGTGTGTGTG
>NC_068997.1:1552904-1554367 GCF_001194135.2 Octopus bimaculoides
CTCTCTCTCTCTCTCTCTCTCTCTCTCTCTCTCTATATATATATATATATATATATATGTGTGTGTGTGTGTGTGGAATATGCACATATATAAATGCATATCTGTATATACACACATACATATACAAATACATGAAAACAAACGCGTGTGTGTGTACATGTACGTTCACGTGTAACGTGCGTGTGTCTCTTTATCTGCTCGAGTGGGAAACATACACGAAAACTTATTCAGAAAGATTGCCTCTATCTTTGTTATCTAACTATTGTAATATTGAGAATAGATTTCATATTTAATCCACAGAAGGCAAATATTTGAACGTTAGTTAATTTATATGTTAAACAGGTGATATCTCTGACATTACAATCCACATTCGGCTTGCAGTATTGGTTTTCGACGAGAGTAAACACGACGAAATCAATTTAAAGATTTATTTTGTTCAGCTTCGTTGAATGTGTGATTAGGGGGCAAGGAATCTTTAGCTTAATTACAAATTTCTACTCTGGAAACACTTCAGAGGAAGCAACTGGAATCAATCAATATCCCTCGTATTACGTTTCTTGTATTTTAGTTTTGACACAGTAAATAAAGTTAAAGCATACGATGGCAATCCTTAATCTAATCTCAAGGAATTTCAATTATATTTTTCTATACACATCACTTCTATATACATCACTTCTGTACACACACTCACTCACACATACGCACACACCACACACACATACATTCACACGTCGATATATATAGTCAATAAAACATTTGGTAAGTATATATCCAAAATTTAAATTTTTGTATATATATGTATATATATATTCATTATGGTTACGTATTCGCATAGGACTGCGCACGAGCGTGTATGTACACACACACACACACAGACACACACACACACACACACACACACACACACACACACACACACACACACACACACACACACACAAACACACACACATATGTATATACATACACACGCTCGCGCATGGTCTTTTGCGAACACGTTACTATAATAAATAAATTTCATTAATATTCTTATTCCGCTTCAGCTTCAAGGCATTTACAAATATTAATAAGCATATATACACATGTATATAAATATTTAGATACACATAAATATATGCTCATTATACTTACGCACGTAAAACACACCGACATAGACACAGGTACACACACATAGTTATGCAGACACAGACGCACACATTCACGTATATTCTTAGGCTATGTGAAATAGCATATAAAGTACCCAACACGTGACACTTTACAGAAGTAATCTGACATTTTACAGAAGTAATCCCGTTTCGCTCCTAGGCAGTCATGTTCCCAACTAGTGGTTACGTTCAGTGTGAATTGCTATACAGATGTCTCTTAACGAACGAGGGATTGAGAAAGGAAGTAATGCAACTATGAACAGCGGACGGGATATATATATATATATATATATATATATATATATATATATATATATA
>NC_068997.1:1554620-1556410 GCF_001194135.2 Octopus bimaculoides
TGTGAAGCCATTCGATCGTAAATATCATCGCACACAACATGGACAAAATTTTTTCGTAAGAAAATACATATTCAAATAAGTAAACCATAATATCATGAATAGCGAAAGCGAAACCGGTTGATATATCAAAAATTATATTAAAACTATGTAAAGTGTGTGCATTTTCCTTTTTTTTTAAATTTTTTAAAAATGTGTTATATATATATATATATATATATATATAGACGAGGGTCGGCTGAAACAACTGCTTTAGGCCGGCTAAGATACTCTCATGGAATGTGAGAATGTTACGAAATTAGATTTATTTTTCTACATAGTCTCCATTGTGGCCTACACACTTCTTTTATCGATGTTGTAGTGCTTGGATCCCATTGGTGGAGGTACTTTAATCTTGTTGATCCAAAAAGTCATCAACAGCAGATATGATGTCATCATCACTGCGATGCCGCTTTGCAGCCAAAAGTTGGGAAACAGACGATAGCCAGATGGGGCCAAATTAGGAGAATTGAGAGGGTAATCAAGCTGAAGCATCTCCACGTGGAAATTGCTCAGGAAATGTTGAACTGTGCAAAACATAACCCAGACCACATGAAGATCATCATCACTGGTAATGATACATAGGTTTATGGTATCACCTAGATGCGTCCGGTCATCTTGCGGAAAACCGACAACCGACAAGCGGCGCAATACGAGTTTGTACTTTAGGTGCGACGGCTGGGAGCTAACGTGGCCTACCGGCGCAAGAAATTTTTTCTATGTAGAAGAAGGCTGGTATTATTTCCCACCAAAAGAATTTTGCTCACGTGGCATTAGCTTTGGCTGTGAAAAATAAACCCGGATACTTTGAACGCACCTAGTATATAAAATACACTGAAACAATAAGTTTTCTAATATACCACTATTCTCTTGACAACCATCGCAAACAAGACATTCTGTTTCAATAGTTCAAGAAATGTAATTTGAAATACGACTGAAGTTTTTAGATGTTTCTTCTTCTGTAGACGTGAGCCTTTTAACAGTTCTGCTTTAAAATTATATCCAATCTTTCTTCTACATTTCAATATTTTGAAAATTATTGCATCCATTCAATAAAATGACATTATCAAAAAGTGAGATGGTAAATGGTGTATGATTGCCAATGCAAATACGCACACATGCATATATGATTGTGTTAAAATGGCGCCCATTTCTGATTTAGTATAGAAAACATTTACGTTAATTGCAAGTGACGTGCAACATTAGTTTTATGCAAGAAAACGAATAGACAATACACATGGAAAGTTTTTACAAGAGAATTGCAGAACTGGCTTCAATAATAGTCTATATTGTTTCGTAAGGGAATGCTAATTCATTTAGCACCAAATAAGATACATTGTGGAAAAGGATAATTTAGAAGTGCAATGAAGAAATGCAAATCGAATATCTGTGATGTGGGTGAAACAGGAATCATAAATACCTATACATAGATACACGCAAATATGTATGTATGTGTATATGTATATATGCTACTATATATGCATGTATATAAATACATATATACATGAAAATATATATGAATGCATATATTTATATATATTCATATATATACAAAATATGTTTGCATACACCTTGTTATATATGATCATATATCTACACAAATATGTGTGCTTATATATATATATATATATATATATATATGTGTGTGTGTGTGTGTGTATGTATATATATATATATATATATACAACTATATATATGCACAAAAATATGTATGCATGCATATTTATATATATATAAACAAAAGTGTATGCATT
>NC_068997.1:1556543-1561122 GCF_001194135.2 Octopus bimaculoides
ATATATATATATATATATATATTTATATATATATATATATATATTTATATCTATATATAAGCACACACAAATGTATATAGTTATGACTGTGTGTGTGTGTGTGTGCTTTCGTTATTGTATGCGAGTGTGTGTGAGAATCAGAATTGAAGGTAAAATCTTACTAAAAGCTGTATTAAAAAAAAATCGATATTTTTGTTAGAAGCCATAAGTAACATTGAAACTAGTCAGTGTTTGTTATTTAACTACACCATGTAGCACACAAAGAAGCAGTGTAACTAACCAACTGCATTGATGCAGTGATTACATCACGTTTCAGATTGGGAAACAGTACAAGTACGGATTAGCCCTTACAATCACTTCATAACTAAACATTTGTTGCAGAAGCGACGGGTTTTCGGTGCACAATGGAAATTTGTTTACAAAAGAAATGCAAATATTCGGTGCATAAACGATTATTCTGTGCATAAGCAGCAAACCACTGAGCAAATAACCATCTGTTGCTTTGGTAAAGTCTCCCTATATATATAACACAACATTCATACCTAGTTTTTTTCCCTCCTGAGTTTTATAAATACTTATGTAGAATCATCTGTACATTCGCTTAAGGTTGAAGAAAACTTTAACAATGTACAAAGCTGTCCATGTGAGCGTACTTACATGTGCTTGTGTCTGTTTGTGCTGTATGTATATATTTATTATAAGTTTATTCTATGTTTGTATTTGTGAGCAAGTATATCTTTAAGAAAAATATCGGAATGTTTCTCGGTGCAGTCTCTTCTCTGAAATGATATTTGGAATTATTTATATATATTTGGAGGTGGAAAGTGGTGGAAAGAGAGGACCAAGGGATCGAAAACTTACTGAGAAACAACGAAAGAAGAATTACAACTCGAAGAAATTTAACGTAGCGTTGTGGGATACCGGGGAAGTAGAAGTATTGCTATATACATATTCATATATTCATACATCACTCTGGTACAAATATTTCGTGAATTAGGAAGGAATATGTATACGGAGTCATATCCATATCTTTAATATCTCGCACTATAAAAGGCCAAGTCTCATATCACCTTTATTCTTATTCCTTGGTTCCAACAATTTTTTGTTATGCTCTAGTAATGTTCAGGGGAAATCGAATGGCTGTACTCAGCAGGTGGAAGAGAAGTAACGAATTTTAGGGATGGCTTATATAAATATATAAATAGCTGGCACAGAGAGAGAGAGAGGGAGAGAGAGAGAGAGAGAGAGAGAGAGAGAGAGAGAGAGAGAGAGAGAGAGAGAGAGAGAGAGAGAGAGAGAATGTAAAAAGTAAGCATTTATCCAACATTCTGGAAATAGAAAGCTAATGTGATCAAACAACAAAGGTTCAGAAAGTAAGAAAATAATGAGAGAAATAGGAATTAATATATGATTATGAAAATTATAGGAGAGGGGCAATTTGAAACGAAGGGAACAGGTGGACAAAACTTTTGATTAAGAGAAAAACAATTGAAATTTTATGTGTATAGGCGCAGGAGTGGCTGTGTGGTAAGTAGCTTGCTTACCAACTACATGGTTCCGGGCTCAGTCCCACTGCGTGGCACCTTGGGCAAGTGTCTTCTATTATAGCCTCAGGCCGACCAAAGCCTTGTGAGTGGATTTCGTAGACGGAAACTGAAAGAAGGCCGTCGTATATATGTATATACATATGTGTATATGTGTGTGAGTTTGTGTGTGTGTGTTTGTGTGTCTGTGTTTGTCTCCCTAGCATTACTTGACAACCGATGCTGGTGTGTTTATGTCCCCGTCACTTAGCCGTTCGGCAAAAGAGACCGATAGAATAAGTACTAGGCTTACAAAGAATAAGTCCCAGGGTCGATTTGCTCCACTAAAGGCGGTGCTCCAGCATGGCCGCAGTCAAATGACTGAAACAAATAAAAGAGTAAAAGAGTATATACAGCGAGGGTGAATGTGAATAAAATAGTGTAAGTGTGAATAATGAAGGAAATGAGGAAGTCGAACTGCGAGTATAAGGACATGTAGGGCCTGCGTTTTTAAGTATATTACAATTTCAATTAACATAACTTCTCAGTCACAGAAAAATCAGATCGATGACGACCTATGCGAAAGGACAAAGATTAGAATATATGCGTGCATGGCGTGAGTTACAAAGGGGAGGTAAGAAAACTCCATCAGAAAAGTTAAGAACTACGGGACAGATAGAAAATACAACATTTTTCTCAAGTATTACCATTACATAAATATATTCTTAACCACTGTGGAAATAGGATACTTGTTTAAACTAGAGTACACTCTGCCAATAGCGTTGAATAAGGAGCTAACCGATTAACTTTATCTTTTATTAAACCCCAGAAAAGTTTAACCTTACTTAGTTTCGACGTCATTCAAGACAGCGAAGATGTCACTCATGTGCCTTTAATTATAAAGGAAACTACTTGCTTTAATACTTACTTAATCATGGTTTCACGACAAGGCACTATATACACGCGCGCACGCGCACACACACATATTTATATTAAACACACATATATAACTCAAACACATTTTTACACTCACATATATATATGCACACAGACTCATACACACACACATATATATATATATGAATGTGTATATATATATATATATATATATATATATATATATATATATATATATACACATGTAGGAATTTACAAATACACACTCAGCACACACACAAACACACACATGCCCACAAGCGCGCGCGCACGCACACACGCACACGCATGGCTGTACTCATACACACATACACACACACACACACATATATATGTAGTGAATGCATTCCAAAGGGTTTTGAGACATTTTCTGGAAAGACATTTATTGATTTCAGAGAAGTACAAAACTCTATCTGCTTCAAAGTTGGATTCTCTGACTTCAGCGCATGTGTAGCGCTTCAGCCACTTCATGGAGGCCCCATGGATTGTCCTCCGTAGCGAAGGTGTCCAGGACCCTTGTCGCAGTCACTTTCATCTTTTTCTTCAGCTTAGGGAACAATCAAAATTCACAGGGAGCTAGGTTTGAACTATAGGGTAAGTGAGGGACAGTCCTGCTGTATATTTCAATCAAGTAGTTGGTTACCAGGATGGAATGACCATCATGACTTTTTCAATGGACTTGCTCTCCCTTCCTAAACAAACAGATTCTGTAGCGTTGAGTCATTGTGATAGCGTTGACGTTACATTGCTACCATTTCTTCAAGTCTGAAAACTGAACCAATGGAGAAGTGTCACATCTAGATGAAATTACTATCCAGCCAGTTTAAATGCACAAGTCGCCTATATCCTAGTGGTTAAATAGTGTTTCCAGAAGGGCAGCCCTTGGCTGCGGCCCAGCTCCCTTAGAGCGTAAGGAGATAAGGACCGAAGATATGCCACAAGGTGAGTCTTTTTGTCTGTAAACCTCCTGCCGTGCAGCTCTTACCGCTATATATATATATATATATATATATATTTAGTATACAACACAGCATCAATACCTCATATATATTATAATGACTATTGTTAAACTTTAGACAATAAAAGCTCGACTAGAGATAACGCTGCAATGAATACATACCAAACTGCGAATCAGACGTGTGCCTCACCGTATCAACCCATCAGTTTCTTTTGACTTAAACGGTGAAGCAGGAAGAGGGCTGTGGCATTCGAGTGTTGAGTGCGCTTGGAGATATAATCTGTTGGGCAGCTAATTTCCATAACTGTGCACAGTTTCTCTTCTCTATCTCAAATCATTATATCAGGTCTGTTGTGCTTACATTTTATTGAGGTCTTCACTAGGACTTTCACCACTACTCCTTTTTTATGGCTATGGCTTCTACTATACTATGAATTCTTATTTCTTTGTCCTTGGTGTTATCCTTCCGACGGATTTCATTATAAAGTGTCCTAGCTACATTATGTCTCATCGGTAGATAATACCATGATGACATTTTCGGACAGCTGCTTATGATGTGGGTGATATCTTCAGTGTGAACTCCACAAAGTCTGCATCGGTTGCCACACTTTACGGCTTTACCTGCATCTCTGTCCCTTTTCTGCATCAGGTACTTTGTTGATATTTCCTGTTCCTGGATTGCAAACGAATACCCTTCAAAGTGTGAGGTATTAATCTGGCTATTGGTCAATGGTAAATTGCTTTGATGATCGACGTTGCTATCATCTCGGTGCTTTCTACTAACATGTCCATGCATAGTCTTCTGCTCATATAGGCTCATCCTTTCATCTGATGATACGTTCCGGTAGAGTCGTGTGACTTCTTTGGGCATGTATTCTAAGTTATCATACGAAGAATGTTGCTCAAAGAGCTGCCGACAAGGTCATAGGATGTTATCAGCCTCATATATACAAACTTGGTCAGGGGATGTACTTCGACGCTTGGTGGTTAAAATATGTTGCCGAAGAGATATCATACGATATTCAAAGGCATTTTGGATTGATGTTAAGCCTCTGCTGCCTTATCGTTTTAAGTAGAGCTGGTCTACGTCACTGTTTATGTGGAAATTATATGTGCTTGTTAGTATTTTTGGGGTTTTCACATCAATATATGTATATATATA
>NC_068997.1:1561495-1567104 GCF_001194135.2 Octopus bimaculoides
TATATATATATATATATATATGTATATGTATGCTTGTATGTATGTATGTATGTATGCCTGTTTACAGTTATGGTTGCTTGTGTAGAGATGTGTTTGAAAAAATGGCTGTTTTCCTTGTTCCAATGAAGCTTTATTCCAATCTCTGTTAATATTCACAGAAAAAATGGTAACTAGAAAGGTTGAATGTTTCATTGTTTGTCTTGTTTGTAGAATACAATTGAGGAATCGCTTCTGGCATAAAATTTTCCGTTGAATGTAATTCTTTATTCATTTCGAACCCTTACTAAAAAGATTATTCAATCGATAAACCAACTGTATTAGCTATTTGCTAAATATATTGTTAATCTTTCTATCAACGCTGTAGGCTTATTCTTAAATTGAATGTGTGTCTTTATTTTTGTTGTTATAGGTTTTGTTACCATGACAATCGTGTGAAGAAATATAATCTTTACATGTGAGGTTCAATGTCTATATGGGGGTGTTAACCAACCATCACAAATAGTTGCAGATGTGCTTATATTACGATGGAATCATGTTAATACCGTTGAATGCTTTCAGATCCACTCTGAATAGAACTAGGATCAAAGATGTTTTGGTTAAGATCGTTCCTCATTTGCATTAAGTGATAATGTAACCAGGGCTACATTTATCACAGGTTTCCGTCGTGGGTAGGATATGATATGAAAGAGGCCGCTTACAGGCTCATGTTGTTTCGTATCTCTCATTAGTTTCTTTAAATGCAAATCAATCCTTACCAAGCAGTTCGATCATCAAAGGTATTCCGTCAGTGACAAAACCGTATAGCAGGGGTACTGGAAACTGTATTATCAATGTGTTTTCCTCTTTTAGATATGATAGACTTGTGATTTTGGAGAAGTCTCGTTGCTGATTATAGCAGATCAAGTGACCTCTTAGATGCATATTCGTTGGTTCACTTTTCAGGAGTATAATCATGAGTTTTGATACTCAAAATAACGGTGTTGAGGTAGAGAACATTTCTCAAGCGCCATCTCAAAATTCTTTTAGGCTAAATATACGTTCTACTAAACGACAGTTAATGGAAGCTGCGTAAAGACGGACGAAATACCGCTAAGCATTTTTCGAGGCGTGCTAAAAATTCTGCCAGCTCGCTGCCTTAATTTAAAAGAACATATTACCAATAACATAAGATCAATTATCAAAACAATTGCATAAAATCATCAATTTGCGCATTAAGAAAATGGCATGATGTTTGGATGAGACCGAACGCAAATCATCTACAAGAATTCCAACCAGTCGACCTCGGCAGAATTTGAACTGAGAACGTAAAGATGGACGAAATACCGTTAAGCATTTGTTTGGCGTGCTAACGATTCTGCCTGCTCACCATCAGGATAATGTAAGATTAAGCAGCAGAAAATGTAACTACAAACTAAAGAATTGTTCTCTAAATCAGTGCGCTCAATGTGAAATGGAGGAAAGAACCACTGCAAAAGGATAAAATATATAGAATAAAAATAAAGACAAGCAAAAAGAGAAGTAAGATTCGACATAAAAAAAGGATAAGAATATACGGAGGCGGAGCAACTGTGTAAAGAAAAACGAAGCATTAAAATTATTGAAAGACAGAAATAAAGCTCACATTTCTGACGGGCAATACGTTGATCAAGGAAATTAATATATATGCAAAAAGTGTGCATTCTTGCTCTATACAGAGATTTATTGATATGCATAACAGAGACAAAGTGCGTAAATGTCACCTTAATAGACACAACCTGAAACTACCAACTAGATGGAAAAAGGTCTTTATGATAAATTGATAAACCTATTCTGTAAAAAGCCAAATGGATAGAAATTACTTGTGGCTGTCAAGTGGAGACAATACATTGTCTGTATTTATAAACTGTACAAATAATTTATTGAGGTAGCTAAATACGATTATAGCAATGCAGCACATTGTGCATTAAACTATAACTACATCACAAAGTGCTTTGTATACTGGTGGTGCGTAGTGAATGTTCCAGCTAGCAATGAAAAACAATCTAACCGCTCAGGATGAATGTTGTATTTACAACATACAAAGCTGATTCTACAACTGTAAGAAATTGAACATAACTAGATTTATCTAAATATATCTGCTCAATGAATAAGAAAAAACATAATCACGTGATCGGTGAATGGTTAGCTTTAGAATGTGCTAATGCCTGAACAAAGGTAGTAAAAGGATGTAAGATGTGTCTTGCAGAAAATTAAAATGATTCATTTCTCACAAAAGCCAAGGGCCTTACGTTCTAAGTCACATGGTCGATATGAAAGAAAGGCAAAGTAGGCCTGGGAAGGATCAAATTCAAAACGAAAAAAAGCCTTTACTGAATACCAAAAGATAGATCAGAGCACACTCTGATAACTCTGCAAATCTACCACCCAATAATGCACATTTTATGAAAGCTAAGAGATGGTATTATATATATATATATATATATATATATATATATATGATACTTATACACTGTGGTCATCATGGGTTCATGAACCTGAAGCCATGCTTCCACGACTGCATTTATATGTGCATAGCATATATACATAAATGGATAAACAAATATACAAATACATGCGTATACACACTCACACATACTCATATGTATGCAGAAAATTATATACATACAGGCACACATATGTATGTACATATATGTATATATATATATATATATATATATATACTCTGAATTCTGTTGTGGGATGGTCTGTAATGATGTGAGTCGCCGAGGACAAAGCGGAAGTTAGAGTATACTGTCGGCTTTTGATTTGATAAACGTCTTTAGACAACTATTTCTAGACGTGTATGTATGTTTATGCGTGTGCTGTGTGTGTATGTGTGTGTGTGTGTGTGTGTGTGTGTGTGTGTGTGTGTGTGTGTGTGTGTGTGAGCCAGATAGACAAATGGATAGAGAGGGAGAGAGAGGACAATATAGAAAGGATGAGCGAGAATTATCCTGACAGATAGGTTTACATATGTAGATGACGTGTTAAAAGTTTTCAGTTATGGAAACTCGGAGAAATGTAACTATATTAGATTGCTGGAAATCCGTATAATTATCAATGTAGTGAATCATGTAAAACCGAAGCAAAGCCGCAATAAAAATTATCTGAATGCTATTTGCTTATTATTGAAATACTGGCGCGTAAAATTCTCACAAACAAACATCAATTCTATCTACATTTCCGTATTGAATCTCTCATTGGATTATGGCTTAAAAACATACACAAACAGAAATATTTACAGGAATAAATTACATAATAGTATATGCAACAGTATATCGAAATATCTCTGAATTGCAAACCTTTCGTTTGTTTATATTTTATCATCAACAGTAACAATAGAACAAATGCATATTGCAATGACAATACTAGAATGTTCACAACTATTATAATAATCAATAACTACAATATATAATAATAATAATAATAATAATAATAATAATAATAATAATAATAATAATAATAATAATAATAATAATAATAAATGACCGGATGCAGTACCAGGCAGTGGCTCTCATGGCTTCTGATCTTAATTGATTGAAAGTGTTATCATGTACATTATTTTGTCTTGGTATAAAAGATGGCTACAGCAAATATTCTGCTCAATACCACATATTTGCTTGTCAGTTGTTTGACCTTAACCAGTTGAGCATGTCCCTTGGTGGCTGATGATATGTGCATCTCTGATCACGAGCAGAAGTAGTGGGAGAGCATCATAGCCATGTGTTGAGAGGAATTCTTTGGGGTTTGAATAATACACTTTTGGAAACATGGGTGTTTTACTCAACATCCTTAAACAAACCTCATTCAGGGACCTTTTGAGCGGGATGGGCTACTAGACCTGAAGAAAATTCTAACTGGGTCCCACCTGCGAGGTCATGAGCTGTTTGTCTTGATATAAGATTACCATGTCTCGCACATATGGTTGTGATGCATGTGCCTGGTGTAGCCTTATCAGACGGGTAGCGATGATGGGTATAATGGACTTCGTATATTTTACCCCAGTGTCACTTTGATGGCATGCCCTGCATTCTCACTCAACATAATAATAATAATAATAATAATAATAATCATCATAATCATAGTTGCTTCAAGCTATTCCAATATAGGGATTTGAAATCGACTACAGCGCACCTCCAGGTAACTGTAAGAGGATTTCAAGTTATTTGTAAGTTAAGACGAAGCATATGTAATCTGAAACCGCTATACCATTGATAGTTTCCGTTACGAATAGAAAATATATTGCGTGAAAAATGATCATAGTTAAAATTACATATATATGCACATTGGGAGAAGAACAATGAAGTGATGTTTTTGAAGCTTAGTATGGAAGAAAGAAGCTTGTCTTGATTATGACCATAAAGACTTGCAGCTCGAAAAAGTTATTCAAGTATTTCATGCGCTCCAAAATTACAAGATTATATATATGCTTATTCAGATCATCATTGTCGAAAACTAAGGATATATGCATAATCTTGCACATTGATTAGTGTTTCTAGCCATGCTTGTCTATTAAGAATGAAGCCTTTTGGTACATTCTCTGGTGTCATCCAGTCAGTGACTTCTCCCCTTCTTCGTTTCCCATTGACTCTTTTCTCTACGATGTGGGTGTTGAGGTTGTGAGACTTGATGGCATGCTCAAAATACTGCAGCGTTCTGTTCTTGGCTATTTCAAGAAATTCTCTATTTTTCCCTTCCACAAATACTTAATTTTTTCTGTAACGGTTATTTCTGCTAATCCTCAATAATCTTCGGTTGCACGTGGTTTCAAACACTGCGAAGCATGATTGTGTTGCTTCCCTTAAATGTCCAACTTTCACATGCACGCAATACAACAGATCAAACTGGTGGTGTCATAAGGAACTTTCATTTTAAATCTATCTGTTTCTATATCGACCTATAGGAGTAGAATGTTGAGCTAATAGACGCTATTTCTAAGAGACATAAGACTTGTCAGTCCGCCTTATGGTCCCAGTGGACTAAATGGAAAAGGTGTAGCTCTGGAGGATGGCGAGGTAGACACCCTATAACAACCACTCCGACTCACATGGTCCGCACTTGCGAAAACCCATCTCTGCAGTGAACAGGGAAGTTCCGAGTTCGTGTACGCCAGAGATCCCGTGTACTGCTACAGGCTCGACAACAAATACTTTGACAATTTGACCTTCTCGACTTAACTTTTTCGAGCTGCAAGTCTTTATGGTCATAATCAAGACAAGCTTCTTTCTTCCATACTCAGCTTCAAAAACGTCACTCCATTGTTCTTCTCTCAATATAAAATAGTGTGCATTTTAACACGAGAGAAAACAAGCTTTAACAGGCAGTTTTTACACGCTAGAAGAAGCAGTCAAAACGACCAAAACCACATTTTAGAATAATCTTCAAAAGGAATGAAAAATAAAGACTTTTACCCTGTTATTTTATTCCGGTCTTAAATGTGGTTTTGGCCGTTTTGACTGCTTCTTGTAGCGTGTAAAAATTGCCTGTTGAAGGCAGTTTTCTCTTGTGTTTAAATGTACACTATTTTATATTGAGTATATATATATATATATATATATAACACTCACTATTCTTCATTTATATATATATAT
>NC_068997.1:1567274-1568758 GCF_001194135.2 Octopus bimaculoides
TATAAAGAATAGGGAGTGCTTCTTTTAAGGCTTGATTAACGTATTATTGCAGCATATATATAAGGTGAATTATTAAGCATATGCATTCTGCCTTTGATGTCACATAAATTTGTTGTACTTGGTTTATTATCTCTTATCTTTTGATATCTCGATTCTTCAATAGCAACATGACAAGGTTATGCAGTACTCTGTTATGATGATGGTATACAGACAGACACACGCACACACATACACACGCACGTACACCCACCCAAAACGCACACACATGCATACATAATGTTCTTATGTTTACGTATACAGATGTGCATAATATATTTACGCATTTATATACACATGTATACACATGCATTTATATATGTATATATGCATGTGTGCATTTATGTATATATATACTTCGTACACACACACGCATGCACACATATCGTAAATGAAACATCCTAACCGCTAGGCTGTATTAATGATAGTGAACTAGCAAAGGTGAGTTCACTTCCCAGACCGGGCGGTGCACTCAGTTATTGAGTAAAACACTTCATTTCACGCTGCCCTGTGATCACTTCGACACCTGACGCATGGTACACTGTGGCACCTGTTCAGACAAAATCCATCATATATATATAAGGCAAATAAGAAAATGGAGAGGACATACATAGAAGGTGAGCTGGCAGAAACGCTAGCAGGCCAGGCGAAACGCTTAGCAATATTTCGTCTGTCTTGACATTCTGAGTTCAAATTCCACCGAGGTCGACTTTGCCTTTCGTCCTTTCGGGAACGATAGATTAAGTACCAGTTGCTTACTGAGGTCGATCTAATCTACTGGCCCCCTCACCAAACATTTCAGGCCTTTGAGCCTAGAGTAGAAAAGAATATATATTTGAGAGTGTGTGTATTTGTGGACCAGTATATGTGTGAACAAGTGAAGAGACTGTGGAATTTGGATACCCAAGCATCGAATAGTATCCGTGTTCTTGAAAAGAAATTACCAATATCTATTTGAATATCCAAGGTTTGTATTTAATGTCACAGACAACTGAAATAAAGGCGTGACCGGTTATAATACTGTTAACAAACTATATTTTTACTTAACTTTTGAGTCCAAATTTTGCTCTTGTGTGTTCACATAATACGTGCAGTAAACGTGTTATAAATCATATGCTTGTACGTCTGTTTATGCGTGCGCATATATGTGTCTGTCCCAGACAGCCAACTATTTTATTTCACTAATCATATGGCATGTTTGTGAGTAGGATCATTTCACATTAGTTCAAAACATATACTGAGACAGTCTTTGTTGTATCGCGAGACTGTCACACATGGGAATATGCGTATGAATTCACATGGAGCACTTGCATATACGCACCGATCTACACCAGAATGCAAACGCAATATCACCCACCCTAGCACACACACACACACTTGCACACACACGCACACACATACACACACACACGCGCACACACAAACACACGCACACAGATACATATATA
>NC_068997.1:1568778-1570352 GCF_001194135.2 Octopus bimaculoides
CATGTGTGTGTATGTATATGTAAATATATATATATATATATATACATACATATATATATATACATATGCATGTTTATATATATGTATATATATATATATATATATATACACCTATGCTTGTGTGTGTCTATATTTATACACACACATGCATATATATCTATGTCTGTGTCTGTATATGGAAATATATATATATATGATAGTCACGTACATATATGAATACATACATGTATACATATATCTGGTCTAAATGCGAATACAAATAATTGTCCCTTAGCAAATATCAAAGACAACTAGTAAATCTAGCAGCAAGCATTTAAGTTAGGTTCTTCCTAAGGCGATAATGTATAAGTTACCTTAAGTAGGATTAACGCAGTAAAAAGCCCCAAAGAGAAGCAATAGTAAGATTCTCCATTGGGCATTATTCCGTTTGTATATTATCCATAAAAAAGAAAACCAAACTAAAATGAATCAAACGTTTAGAAATATACAATGTGAATGTTCTTTTTTGTCTTTACGTTTGTCTTTAGTTGAAAATATTTGAAATGGATTTTTGCTAGGCCTGAAGATATGGCTGTGAAGGAGCTATTCTTGAACATTTTAAGGAAGTACTTAGCAGTATGAAGAATTTTATTCTCACTAAAGTGACTTGACAAGTCTATAGAGATAATGCATTTCTTAACGTTTAATTTGATTGCCTCGGCGCCATACACTATACATTGACAAATTTGAAGTCGAATGAAGCAGCTGGTTTTACTTAATACCAGATAATACGCAGAAAAATATGCTAAAACAACGCAAAACAAAACAAAAAACATTGTAATTGCAGCTAATATTGAAACTGGAAATTAATGTGTACAGCTAAAACCCTTTGAAATAGTTAAAGCTGTCATATGAACTCTTAAGTTCCGGAATACTCAAGAGTTGATTTTAACATAATCTATGCAATTATGGTGGAGAACGAGAAGTAAAAGTGATATTGTTTGGATTATTGTTGTATTAAATAGTTTTTGTTTTAAGAAGTAAGAATAGCGAATAAACGTTTTGTAGCAGGCAGGGATTAGAGACATTGTATGTTGTGTCCTGTCACCACAACTTCTTTGTAACTATTGTCAAAATACTTCGGCCACTTAGCCGTAAGCGGACATCACTAAGTGGATGGGTTCACCGCTTTAAGGTGCACCAGTAAAACAAGGTTGTACTCAAACACTGCCTTGGTATGCTGAGTGGAATATTATCACTTATCATCTTAATACAACATAACAACTGACCTTGTGGCTAAGAATGTTTGTGCCTGGCCTCAAGCGGAAACAGTGAGTTACAATCTTTTATCATTTATGAGTCTCAGCTATTAGACAGTGGACATGCCGGGGTATCGCCGTGAAGAATTTTTAGTCGAATGAACTGATCACAGTACGTTTTTTAAAGCCTGGTACTTATTCCACCGGTCACGTTTGCCGAACCACTGAGTTATGGGGATTTAAGTACACCAACATTGGTTGTCAAGCGGTGGTATGAGACAAACACAAACACAAAGGCACACACACAGACATCCACACACACACACATGATGGGTT
>NC_068997.1:1570362-1572862 GCF_001194135.2 Octopus bimaculoides
CCCGCCACACACACACAAACACACACACAAACACACACACACACACACACACACACATGATGGGTTTCTTTCCGTGTCCGTCTAACAAATCCACTCACAAGGTTTGGGTCGGCCCGAAGCTATAGTAGAAGACACTCTCCCAAGGTTCCACGCAGTGAGACGTGCGCCTACAAGTAACATTAATTGTAATGCAAATTTGTCAGATAACAATGAAAAGGCGAGAGAGAGAGAGAGAAAAGAGAAACTAATTGGTCTAATGAGCTGTTGGAAATAACAACCAAATCACCTTAAAATTAAACTCAGTTCTGTTTTAAATAGGAATGACACATTGCATAGATGCATTGATAAATGCGCTCCTAAATCATATTGATTCTGACAGGTACGTTTTTTATGATATAACTAATTGAACAAAAATAAACTTTGTGGGCCAAACAACGACAAGGCACCATCATGAAAATCATCTACAAGAACCATACAGGAATTTATTTGATTTTCTAAATGCCAAAGTACTAATACGTTATATATAAATAGATGATAGTCTACTGTATGACTTTACCTACTTCAAGCATGGCTGCTGATTTTGAGTTGGCATCTACGTTATTGCGAGTTAGAAACCCCATACACTGTACTGTGAACAAACACCAAAACCTCGAAATAGAATCGAAAATTTTTCCTGAGGAAAATTTCGTCGATGCATACAGTGAGTCTGACACGGGCAAATGTTAACGTCTATGTGCTGGCATGCAGAATCATTTAGACTAAATTATACTGATGAGGTGAAATAGACCGAAACATAGGTTCACAGTTGTCTCCTCTCATACATGAACAAAATACAGAGTGTGTTTCCCTTTACAGCATAAACCATCTTTAGGAATTTATTCCTGATTTTCTTGAAATTATTTCCACTTCTTTTCCAGAGTAGCCAATAGTCTTCGCTATGTTTTTGTATTTGTGTCTCAAATGGTGGATAATTCCAATAAATTAAAATTTATTGTGTGTGACCATCAGTTGAAAGCTGTATAATGAGGGTTTGGCGGGGCATTACATGGACAGGCTACTCGAAATGTGAGCTTTACACTGTAATTAGATGAGTGAAATTTTGATATATACATACATACATATAACAAATATATATATATATATGTGTGTGTAATGCGCACGCGCGCGCACACACACACACACATACACACACACACACACACACACACACACACACACACACACACAACTGTATAATGTCTAGCGTAGAACTGTACCGTAGGACAGATCAACGAACTGCAGAAATTCTAAACTAGACTCACAAACCGTGTAGTGATAGCTGGGTAAGTGCGTTACATATTTTTACCTAGTTGTCATTTCACTGTTAACTTATGCTTGCCCGGAGTAGAAGTAATCACTTGCGAAATGTTCACAACTTTCACACAACTTAAGTGAAATTTACTGGCTACAAATCTCACCGTTCTCTCCAAGTATAATTTAAAACTTCTGACATACGGCAGCATACTTTCCGTCTGGATGTTTCTCTTCAATTGATTTCATTCTGGCTTTTTTTAGTTACTTAAAGTTGAAAGATGACACTTGGAGAGAAACAGACACGTTACTATAAGGCTACAGCTGGCTCCCAAATATTCTTTGTCATTTCATCACAACCACCACCGGGAGTAATAATAATGATAATGATAATCCTTTCTACTATAGGCACAAAGCCTGAAATTTGGTGGGAGGGGACCAGTCGATCGCATCGACTCCAGTATTTGAGTGGTACTTAATTTATCGACCTCGAAAGGATGAAAGGCAAAGTGGACCTTGGTGGAATTTGAAGGCAGAACATGAAAACGGGTGGATTTCCACTACGCATTTTGGCCTGTGTGCTAACGTTTCTGCCAGCTCACCGCCTTAATAATGATAATAATAATGATGATGATAATTTCAAATTTTGGCACATGGCCACCAATTTCCGTGGGGGTGGGGAGGGGGAGAAGAGTCGATCAAATCTACACCAGTGTTCAACTGGTATTAATTTTATCTACCCTTAAAGAATGAAAGGCAAACTCGACCTCAGCGTAATTTGAACTCAGAACGTAAAGACGGACGAAATTCCACCAAGCCTTTTGTCCAGAGATTCTGCCAGCTCACTATCTTAATAATGATAATAATTTCTAATTTAGGCGCATGGTTTACAATTTTAAAGTGAAGGAGTAAGGTCGATACCATCAACCTCATTACTAGACTGGTACTCCTTTTTCATCGACCCTAGAAGGAGGAAATGCAAAAGTGATAGTAGAGGGATTTGAACTCAGAAAAGAAAGACCTAATATTGCAAATATTTTTTATGGCACAGAAATGATCCTACGAATCGGTAATTTTTCATTTTAATAAGTTCTAGCTTCATAAAACTATTTTTGCTTGCTTTGTGATTATTATTCTTTACAAAGACATCAACGTCGCAGTCTCACACGATCATGATTTCATTTTGTTTTAAAGTTTGGTCCAAAATAAT
>NC_068997.1:1575362-1578368 GCF_001194135.2 Octopus bimaculoides
CAAAGAAAAATATGTTTCTAGTTGTTTTCATCTCCAGTTGTAATATTTTTGGCTTTTATAAGAAGCATACTTTAATACTGCTATCATAACATTTGTTGGAGAGTTATTAAACTTTGATTGGGTGCCTAATATTTATTTTATCATATTTTTCTGTTTTTGAGATTGTAAACATCAGTCATTAAGATTTTAAGAAAATTACACGAACTTTGGATACAATATTTTGCAGTAAATATGATATTGCGTAAATAACCCTAATTGAAAACAAATCAACCCATCTAAGAGATATAGTGATTCAATAGAAACATACTAAAAAATGTAAATTAGACGGTTATGGATGTTACCAAGTCCCATCACTGTTCAATGAAATACTTAGTCGTCAACTTTAAAAAATTAAAAAACTAGGGCTTGGTTCCAGCAATTAGATATCGCAGCCTCCGATCACTCAATATTTGTCCTTGATCTGGTTAAAAGCTTAATTTCATCAGGTGATGCATGAACATAGACGAATCGTATGTCAAGATAGTCATCTATAAACCTAAGTCACTACTCGGCAATAAAGAGTCGATCTGGGCGAGGAAACCTGAATCCGCACAGACATATTTCACGTCTTGATGGCATTTTGCTACAACGCTGACGTGATATGATTAACTTGTATATAGTAGGCACACTTAAAACTATATTCCAATATTACAATAGTGGATTGTACTGCGGAAAGAGATAAGCTGTATCACTGAACTGTAATGGTTACACTCTGCATACTATTAATATATTTAAACCCTCATATCTAATATATGCAGGAGTTTCTAAACTTTTTAAAGGAGCTTATTTTCTAGAAGATGGATTAATATTACAATAAGGGCCTTGCATATTTCCCAAGTCGGGAATAGACCTAGAAAGATCGTGTGATTCACACCACGTAAGAAATTCCTTGATCTGCGAGATAAGAATTTCCCAGATAATTACAGGCACAGAAAATTTATGTCAGAAGCTGTTTTGTGAGAATCAACGATCGTTGAGATTGCAGCTTAAAGGCACGCATCATGAACAAAACAAAATTTATTTTGTACTCTAGGCACAAGGCCCGAAATTTTTGGAGAGGGGTTCATTCGATTAGATCGTCCCAGTATGCAACTGGTACTTAATTTATCGACCCCAAAAGGACGAAAGGTAAAGTCGGCCTCGGCGGAATTTGAACTCAGAACGAAAAGACAGAAGAGATACCGATAAGAATTTCCACCGGTGTGCTAACGTTTCTGCCAGCTCGCCGCTCTATGGACAAAACAAAATTTGAGTGGTTCATGCTGAGTAGAAATGCCAATTGCCTTTAAATCATACTTGCAAGCTGAAATTGGTTATGTTTGAAACTGATTTCACGTTAGGGTTAATTATTAGTAAAGTATTTTCCTTAAACTATTCTTATATCTATTCGGCATATCTTCTAAAGACATTTTAATGTCTGCGGAAACATGTGCAACTGTATATTTACTCAGAATATTCTATTTAGGGCAACATTTTATAATCTACAATAAATGCGAAAATGTTGGTTTTACGTTTTAATGGCAGATGTTGACAATCCTAGAAATATGATAAAACAAAACAATAATTATAAAGAAAATTAATTTTCAATAATTCTGTAAATAATGAAATTATAGTAGCGTTAATGTGCTCTGCCTCTTAAAGTAAAAAATATTTTGAAACAAAACAAATAAAGATAAAGTTTATTTACAAGAATGTTACTATTCGTAAAATAGAGACATATTTTTCTCAAATCAGGGCATTCTTAAATTTTGTTTCTATTTGAAGAAAAATATGTCGGTTTCATAATGTTGGGAGACGAGTGGAAGAATAGTTAGAGCGTCATTTACTTTACCATTCTGTAGTTATTCTTTATCTTTAAGGAGTGAACTGAAATCCTGCTCATGTTTGATGTTCTATAATTCTAAAGTAGATTAAATAAAATATTTTCGCCGATATAATCGGTTGTCCTCCCCACACTTCTCCACTTTATAACTATGTGCTTGTGTTAGAAACATTCTTATTATTACTGTACCGGTTATAACCGGTAGAGTGACGAACAAAATCGTTTGCTATTTTCAGGGCCGGATTAAGACCCATCGAGGCACTAAGCACTTAAAAGATTTTGGTGTCCCCATAAAAGATTATGTCATTCAAAATATAAACAATAGCAAACCATAAAAGAAATTCTTATTTTTTAAAACGAAACAAAATGTTAAGAGGGAAAATAATGTTTATTTCTTTTATATTTCCACTTTATTTATATTTGAAAAGTTTCATCCTACTTTATTAAATAGCAAAGTCTTTGATGAGATCTTTAAAATTAATCTTAGGTAACACATCTGCATCTATACTTCGTACAGGTAAAGGCATCCCGAATATTATTTCAGCAAGTTTAAACTGATTTCTTTTGTGCCGTAAACCATTAACTATTTCTGTGGTGCCTCCTCCTTCTCTTGATGCTCTAAGCACGTACTTATTTTGTTTAATGGTTAATCCAGCGCTGGCTATTTTGTTTCATTTTGAGTTTGAATCCGGTATAGACTTCGCTTTTCCACCTTTACAGTCGATAAAACAAGTACCAGCTATGTTTGTAGATATATTTACTAAGTTTGTGTTATAACTTATTCATTCAGGGAAAGTGGGTCAGCTGAATGGTTAGTGCATCGGACAAAATGCATTACTATGTTTGAAGCAACTCTCTATATTTGAGTTCAAATATATCGAGGTCAACTTTGCCTTCTTTCACAGTCGATAAATTAAATGAATATCAAATACTGAGGATGTTATCGAGTAATTACACCCACAATTCTTCTTCTTCTTCTTCTTCTTCTTCTTCTTCTTCTTCTTCTTCTTCTTCTTCTTCTTCTTCTTCTTCTTCGTCTTCTTCTTCTTCTTCTTCTTCGTCTTCTTCTTCTTCTTCTTCTTCTTCTTCTTCTTCTTCTTCTTCTTCTTCTTCTTCTTCTTCTTCTTCTTCTTCTTCTTAGCATC
>NC_068997.1:1578717-1579993 GCF_001194135.2 Octopus bimaculoides
TCTTCTTCTTCTTCTTCTTCTTCTTCTTCTTCTTCTTCTTCTTCTTCTTCTTCTTCTTCTTCTTCTTCTTCTTCTTCTTCTTAGCATCACGTCCTTTTATGAGACATTGCTAACCTCTGATGGACAAGTAAATCTTTAACAGCACACCGAGTTTCACATAGTCATTCGCTTTATAACAACAAATCTATCATTATTGTTATCTTGATTTATTATTTCCCCAGTTTTCTCAGCTTGGAATTATCATGTAGCGTATTCAGAAACGAGATAATAGCTACTCATATGGTTTATACAATATCAAAGAATTGTGTGATAAATTGTTTATTTTCCAGTCGATAAAAAAATATTATCTACGCACATAATTTTCTAAATAACAGACTCCATTATATGACCGAGTGTGTATGTGTGTGTGTGTGTGTGAAGTGGGTGTGTGTGTATTATTCTAAGAAATATTTATCATTTATTTTACTTCAAAGAACTCCTTGATCTTTTGATCCTGTTTGTCATTGACTTCTCGTTGCGAATGAGCCGCAGCCAATCCTCTGTTTTCACTCACAACATATTGTACCGCATTATTGGATATGTACTTTCTAAGATAGATAAAATGCAATGAAGCCCATTCCTTACAAGATCTCTGGCCGGCGTTGCTGTAAAAGAAGCTTGGTTTCCAGTTATATGGTCTTGGGTTCAGTCTTACTGTGTGATGCAGTTGTCAATTGTCTTCTATAATACACCCGGACTGACCAAAACTTGTGAGTGGATTTGGTGGATGCAAACTGAAAGAAACTTCTGGTGTATATTATATGGTGGTTGTCTACTCCTTATGCAGAGAACACTACCTGTACCTACACCTTAAAACCATCATGGCGCCTGATGTGACTTTGTAAACCAGACAATGTTCTGAAAAACACCCACATAGGTTGCACATCCGATGTGGATCACCAAGAGCTACAGTTAAGTTCTGATCTTTGTGGATCTTAAAATGTCTTTTGAGACCTCCATTAGATTTGCAAACCTTCTGGCATACACTGCATTGAAAGGTGTGCACAGACATATAGGCAGAATAGTTAGTGGAGGTTCGTTTTTCATGGGTTCGCAAATGAGATTTGAGCCCAGCAAAAGAAAGGCATGGTCTATCACAAATTTTGCCGTAATGTGAAATTCAGTAGCGTGAATTATATTTTCCCATTTATTTTCATGTTATAAATTAAGATGGAATATTAAAAAAAGCCCTTAAAAAATTCCATATTCCATCCACTTTTATTTTAAACATGAAAAT
>NC_068997.1:1580463-1582352 GCF_001194135.2 Octopus bimaculoides
TATATATATATATATATATATATATGTGTGTGTGCGTGTGTGTGTGTGTGTGTGTTTATGTGTGCCTAGTGTCTTGCTGTGCTTGTCTCTACCACCGAGCTTGACAACCGGTGTTGGTTTGTTTCCGTCCCTGTAATCTAGCGGTTCGGCAAAAGTGGCCGATAGAGTAAGTACAAGACTTAAAAAAATAATTACTGGTGTCGATCTGCTTGCGTAAAATCTTCAAGACTGTATCCCAGCATTGATTGAAACAAAGATAAATTCTATTCCATTTGCGTTTGGGTGGTAAATATATTCTTCGTCCTCTGTCCTAAGCTATTGATCCACAGAAATATAGAATACTGATCAGAAGTAAACATGAATTAGAAATCAATCCTCAATGAAATCAATAAAAATCAAAAGAACTAATCCTATTTTAATCCGTAATGCATCAATAGAATTTTTAGTTTTACATACAAAATGCATACTTCACAGT
The DNA here is from genome assembly GCF_001194135.2 of Octopus bimaculoides. Classification (NCBI taxonomy): domain Eukaryota; kingdom Metazoa; phylum Mollusca; class Cephalopoda; order Octopoda; family Octopodidae; genus Octopus; species Octopus bimaculoides. The sequence continues at coordinate 1,580,939 of NC_068997.1, forward strand.
ATTTAGTTACTTACCTTTTCGTTTTGAGAAAGAAACCTGCTATGATTATATCTTCCCTTATCACTCGATCGATAAGCCAGTCAAGTACTAGATAGAAATTTATAGTCTATCCTAAGTTTGCAGTACTTGCCATAACTGAAATCTATAAGTATGGGCTTCAGGTCTGCATCATTTTAGTTTAAAATTATATATTTCTTTTACTACACATTGTTAAATGATATGATAATAATATTTTCTACTATAGGCACAAGGCCTGCTTTTTTTTGAGAGGACGCTAATCGACTATATTGACCCTAATGATCAACTGGTACTTATTTTATCAACGCCGAATGGGTGAACAGTAAAGTTGACCTCGGTGAAATTTGAATTCAGAAATTTGTCAGACCGGACGTTAAGCTGTGAAGTATTTTGTCCAGTGCACTAACGATTCTGCCAGCTCGCCTTAATAATAATAATAATAATAATAATAATAATAATAATAATAATAATAATAATAATAATAATAATAATAATAATAATGAACTACATGGCCAATTCATGCAACAAACCGAGAATGTCGGAAATAAAGATCGTTGGCTCAGGTTGACGAATGGGAATTTGAAATGCGAGGCAGGAACAAGAACTTAGAACAAACCTGATAAAGGCAAATATCGACAAGACCTAGTCAGACAGCAAATGTAGAATCTGCAGGAAAGAGGATGAAAGTTTTGCCTTTTCAATGGCTGTAGTGCACTAGAACAAATGGAGTATAAAGCAGACATGCCTGTGTAGGAAAGGGAGTGCATTGGTTTGTTAGCTGAGTGAGTGGCTTCAAATCAACAGAAAAGCGGTATGAACACGACAAGAGGCTGTGATAGAAAATGAGTATTACGGGTGCTATTGATGCAACAACACCGGATATGATCATGCAGGACAAAATAAACTGTAAAATCATAGATTTTGCAATTCCCTATTATAGCAAAGAATTGAAAGATTTGAGAAATATCAGGATCTAGCTAGAGAACTGAGGAGACTATAGAAGGTAAAATTTGCAACTGCACAACGAAAGGTGCACCAATATATATGGTAAAAGACAATCTCAATCAGTTGAAAAATATCTGCTGATGCGAATTCCTGTGCGGATGATTTTATATATTAGCATATATTTAAATAATATATTTTAAAATAATGCTTTAAGTTTTTACTTAATACAGTCTTCACTTTCATTCCTCACTTGATGAGAAACTTGAAAATAAATTGAGGAAAATAAACAATAGCGACAAGATATTCCTGAAAAATGATATTTTTGAATATTTTGTTTACCTATGTATATGTTTGTGTTTAACTATGTGTGTGTGTGTGTGTGTGTGTGTGTGTGTGTGTGTGTGAGATAGAGAGAGAGAGAGAGAGAGAGAGAGAGAGAGAGAGAGAGAGA
>NC_068997.1:1582362-1583815 GCF_001194135.2 Octopus bimaculoides
GAGAGAGAGAGAAAGAGAGAGAGAGAGAGAGATTGTCACTGTGTGCACGTATGTGTCTATGTATGTATGTACGTACGTCCTTCATTAGGTAAGGAAGCATATTATATGTACAGTTTCTTTATATCCATTTATCAATCATATTTCTTAACCCAGCTGCGAACAATTTCAAGTCAAAATGGAAATCTTGCAATCTCATTATAATGAAGCATATAGCGTGATTAATTGTAATTTTAATAATATTTCGATGTACGTGTGAGAAGCAGGCCTTTCCGTACGCTGTACCCCACGTAGTCAAGCAGAAATGTGAGATGGCCAAAAACATAGAGCAAGAGCAGCGAAATACACTGATACACATGCATTATGATTATGAACAGATATAAAGGAAATATACAGAGATGCAAAGTAAGAAAAACCTCAAATATATCAATATCATGGTCATTATCTCATACGCTATTTAATCATTATATTATTACTAATAATACAGATACAAAGTATAGAAGAAAATATGAATTCAGAGAATCAAGTAAGCATAGTAAGCACTCCTTTCGGAACCGGCTATCAGTTTACCTATAATCAATTACAATGTTGAGTAATAGGATATGTTCTTGTCACTGAAACTCCAAGTACCCTAACAATATTTTTTCCCTGAACAGTATACACACACATACGCATTCACATATAGTGATAGATAGAGAGATATATAGATAGTTAAGTAAATAGATAGATAAATAGATAGATAGATAGGTAGATAGATAGATAGATAGATAGATAGATAGATAGATAGATAGATATAGTTGTTGTAGTTGCCTCACGCACATAAAAATTTCGGTGTTGAATACTGGATTAAAGAGGCCGTAATGTGCACAAATCATTAGATATAATGAAATAATTATTAGCGAAATGCAGTAGAACTGTGTCAGTGACCAGGCTGCAGACAATGTGATGAAAAGTTTGACATCAAATGTTAAATGATTGAGTTAGGTTAACAGATGCGGTGTTTTTCAAATGGCAAACGTGTCATCCACGCTGTAGCTGTTTTAGTTTAAACGCACCCTCTCCGATGAAATTATTGCCAGACAAGAGCAACTCCGAAATAAAGTGAGTTAGTTTCAACTGGAATAGAAAAAAAAAGCTACTGATTTCAATGTCAAGTGGATGAGATTAGGGCGATGCAGTCCATATAGAAGCATTACATTAAGATACAGAATATATACTGAAAAAAAACAAACAAAAACTTGAATAATTCAGAAAATTATCGAAATACATGCAAAATAAATTCTTTATCAAATATTGTCATTTTTATAGAAACCTTTTAGAATACTGGAAGGCAACACTACAAAAAGTTTATTTTTATACAGAAACACACACACACACACACACACACACACACACACACACACACACACACACACAATCTTCTAACCTCGTAGCCTCTATAATTTTTCACTATAAC
>NC_068997.1:1584370-1585851 GCF_001194135.2 Octopus bimaculoides
TGTGTGTGTGTGTGTGTGTGTGTGTGTGTGTGTGTGTATGTGTGTGTGTGTATATATATATATATATATGTATATACATACACGCACACACACACATGACACACTCACATATATATATATATTTCATTCTACACTTGTATTAAATAGCCGTTTTCGTAAACAAATTTTACTCCTCATATGTATACATACTGGTTGTGTGCAATCAATCACACACACGTATGTAAGAATACACACACACAAACACACACACACACATCTTATATATATATATGTTTGGGGGGATGGATGGATGCAAAAGTCATATATCTGTATGTTATACATATGCGCTTATATTCCTATATATATATATATATAAATACATACATATATCATGCGCATATGTGTATGCACACACTGACGTATCTCTGTGTATGTGTGTGCGTATCAGATATTATGAATAACATAATGTACTTTCTCACAAATACCGAAATGAATCAATAAGAGATAATAAAATGGTATTCTGGTTCAGTGATATTCTATTTCTGATTGGAATTAATGCAGAAAGGATGATGAGGTAAAGTGAAAGATTGCTTCTCTGATATCGTCATATGTCTGTTCCGATAGAAATCAGCGTAATAAGGAACGACCATAGCTGCATGTAGTGCAGCAAGTCGCTTCTATCTTGAATGTACAGCAGGTTTCTATTTTTTGGTTTGGTTTCTGTGAAGTTAATAAGTTAGAGGTTGACTCATGATTGAAGCCCATTCATGTGTAAATTGCTAATGTATCAATTTTACATGATATAGCAGATATATAGATACAACTGAAACCGGGATTATATTTTTGAAAACTACTGAGCTCGTGTATTTCAGAGATCTGTCGTTGCTAGTCTGGAAATATATTTAATCATTGTCCAAATAGCTGAACGTCACCAGATGATCATTCACGTGTTTCACAAAGTGAAAATACGTTATTTAATATTTCTACTCTCGAAAAAAAATTCTGATACTCCATTTCTTTATGCAATTTTGTAGGAGGAGAAAAAGATTGTGTCATGGTCATTGGAAACCCCACACTAATCCACAAAATACACACACACAAACATACACACACACACACACACATACACACACACACACACACACACACACACATATATATATATATACACACACACTGGGAAGGAGAGAGTGATATGTCTATCGTTCTGTCTGTGATGGATTAATTCATGTAGCGAAAAGAAGACAGCGTGTGCAGATTTTAGAGGGTTGCATTATAGATAGGAAAGATTAAGCCATGATTTTTGAGGAATGTTTTTAGTATGATTGGCACTATTGCTGTGTCATTTCAGGAACAATAATGCAGACTGCGGCGGACAAGTGTTAAACACAAACTCAACATATTTTCTGGTTATTTTGATAGGATCCATCAGGCTGTTAGCTTTCACGAGTTTGGAATAATAATAATAATAATAATAATAATAATAATAATAATAATAATAA
>NC_068997.1:1586649-1590513 GCF_001194135.2 Octopus bimaculoides
ATAATAATAATAATAATAATAATAATAATAATAATAATAATAATAATAATAATAATAATAATAATAATAATAATGATGATGATGATGTCGGTGATGATGATGATGATGATGATGATGATGATGATGATGATGATGATGATGATTTCATTTATTTGTCACCAGGGCGAAAGGTGATGGGGACAATGCGTAGACTGACACAAAGTGTGAAAGTTTTCATATAACGAAATGATAAAAGAGTAAGTATACAAGGCATACAATGAAAATGAGAATGAAAATAAGAATAATAACGAAAATGATGATGATGATGATGATGATCACCATCGTATGTATAAGACACGAAGGTGATATTATTACCTGAACAGCTATTAAAGATTCCCCTAGGAAGGCTGATAGCGTGGCACTGCAAAGTTTCCGACGTTTGGTTGCATGTTTTGTCCTGTAGGCCACATGTATATAGCACGGATGTCATGCATGTTTTTGATGCTGAACAGAAATATAATAATCTATGCCTTAGATCTTCTGTTAACCTTATCACAGCTTTTGCGGATAGCTGTTCCAATAAACGTGAATACAGTAGTATATAATCACAAGGTCTCGAAGGTCGAAGTATCCACACCTTTTGTATAGGTAGAACTCTTTGGGGGAAAACATCAAATATTTTGTGTACCGACACAACTAAATGAGAAATAAAATATGTAATATGTGACCGGAAACTGCGTTCTACATTCCTGTCACAATTCATTTATTTCATAAAAGCAATTTAGCAATATATTTTTGAGAGAAAGAAACTCCTTTGCTAATAATTCAAAAATATTTTGTATTAGAAATAGAATTTGAGAAATGAAGAAAATATGCCATAAATCATAATAATGGTGAAAATATGGAATTGAAGAGAAGATACTTGACAATATTCCATTTGTAGTATATGAGTCAATTCTTCATTGTTAATAAAATATGTATATCTTCATGTCTTTACGTTGGTCATTAAATGGAGACAGTTTTTGTCATGGGAAATTTCACAATTCAGATTTTATGCAAAGGATTCTACATCCTCGTCGATTATTACACATGATTACCTCCAACAATGCTTACCGTTTCCCATTTATCATCTTCAGTTTATCGTCTGTTATATTCTCTGAAATTTTGCCTACGAAATCCTAATAATATCGTGGCACATTCTATGAATCATTTTATCCGTGGTTCTTTGTTTCAAACTGACTCACTACATTATTTCTAAACATGTCACGTCTTTAAAATTGTATTTCTATGATGGTGGGCAATTATCTCAAGAAATGGATTATCTATCTATCTATCTATCTATCTATCTATCTATCTATCTATCTATCTATCTATCTATCTATCTATCTGCGAAAACGAAAGAACGGCAACAACGAACAAACCAACCCAACCAAACAACACAACCACCTGAGTCAAAAACAGAAACAACACCACCACCAACATATCACTTCAACTGTCCATCTTTTCAGGAGTCAGCCGGTCATGTTTTTATACCATCGTCCCCACTGCCTCTTTCATTCCACACCATTTCCTCCAAATACACCATTTTGCCACACAGTACTAAAGTCCTCGGAGGCAGTACCGCCCCTTACATTTGTTTCTTAGATAAAGGAATTAGAGATCTCTTTAATCTCCTTTTATATCATTAATTCTTCCCCCCTATCAAAGAGAATATTAAGCACTTCAAAAAGAACCAATTCGCAAAGAATATTTGTCAAGCAAGAATCGATAAAAGAACAATTCAAAGAGAGATGGCAATATGTTCAATTAGCTTTGTCTAACGAACGAAGGCAAGATTCTGGCACCTGTTGAGACGAACGATAATTTACGATGTGGTAACTCTGTGTGCGTGTGTGTGTGAATGTGCATCGTGCATTTGTGAATGCATTTGCATGTATGTTTATATGGCTATGCGTTCTTGTGCGTATATCAGTATGTGTACATATCTATTCGTGGATATGTGCTGATGAGTTTCGTGTGTATGGGTGAATATGTGCTGTGTTTATGGTTGTAGCACACATATGCATGTATGTATGTATGTATGTATGTATGTATATATGTATGTATGTATGTATGTATGTATGTATGTATGTATGCATGTGCGTGTGCGTTTGTACACGCATGCATGCGTATGTGTCTTGAGTATGAATTCAAACTGCATCCAGCAATGGGATCCTGGTTCAAGAGTCCCCATGTCACCGGTTAAACACTAGGTCTATTCTGACCCAGAGTAGTAGCACCTGTCAGGGTCCCATCTATGGGTTAATTAGAATATGTAATAGCAATCCATCCGAGCGTGGGGGCGCAAAAAGAGCCTTGGTTGATATCAGGGTATGAAGTAAAAACACCGGGAATGAAGAAGCCTTAACTTTTATCACAGCAACCATCCAGGCGAAGGACACCCTGATGTAAATCCTGCGGTTTCCCATGATTACTGGTCATCTCGTTACAGCCTTTCACTAGGCACTAATCACACATTTAAAGAATGGTACATGTGTTGTACAAGACTTTATCTCTATAATCCATATATATGTTTCTTTATGGTGATCTCGTTTGTCGTTCCATCTGTTGAAAGTCTTGTGTTAGAAGTGCCCAGTAATTTAAGACTTTCGTCTGTCTCTTATCCTTCAATCACCCAGATCCGCAGCGGGACAGAACAGTCCATTGAAGGACCATTGCCGGAAAGTCAGAAATGCCATTAACAACGTGGAGGCTCAAGGAGACAGTAATCATTTGTGAAAATGGGGCAATCAACACACACACACACACACACACACACACACACACACACACACACACACACACACACACACACATATTTACACTACATGCACACATACATGTATACATAAATATATACGTACATAAGGAACAGAGAAAACAGAGTCTGTGCTTCTTACACGTGTTTCATTAGGTTCGCATACATCATTCACAGGAGAATAAAACTCTGTTACCAATATAATCTTATTCTATTATACCTAGCATATTCGTTATTTATGTTTACCGTATTGGAATCTTCGTACTACTATATTAAAAATGTTCAATATTTAAAGTTTGTAGAAGTGCTATCATAGACTGTAAGACTTTTTCGGCTCATTGAGAATTCGGTAAAATATTAAGTGCACAAGTCAATGGTACCGTCCAGAAAAATTTGAAAACATCATCACTAATTCTATGAAACGCCCCGACATTGGATGTTCGTTTAATGCCATCATAATATAAGACTTCATTTTCTTTTGGATGATTTCTATGAATCTCTAAGATAAATGTATCAGTTATTATGATAGATAAATCGGAATATTTGAATATTTTGCCTTTAAATATATTTTCTTGTAACTCATGACGTTAATTCAATAGCCTCGTTCGAAAATCTGATAAAGAGCTACTTTGAATATATTTATACCAATTAGATAACTCACCACATCTGTAGTAACTAACAACCTACTCTACTATTCTACTCCTCTTTCCCACCTTCACAGTGTGTTGGAATGTCAAATGACGGAAACAAGTAAAAGAATAAAAGAGTAATTGCAAATAAATAAAGTAAAAAAAAAGATAAGATCATTTCTTTTGAGAATATTTTCTATCTCGTAGACTCTTTAGTATGCCGGACAAAATGCTTGCCGGCATTTCGACTGTCTCTATGTTCTGAATTCAAATTCCATCGAGGTTGCCTTCACCTTGTATCCTTTCTGGGTCAATAAAACATGTACTACTTGATCTCTGAGGTCAATGTAAACGACTTATCCCTGCTCAATAATTGCTGGCCTTGTGCCAAAATTTGAAACCGTCATTGATTCACAACTCTGAACCATATATATATATATATATATATATATATATATA